>NC_080379.1:149677980-149977980 GCF_014773155.1 Arachis stenosperma
CTCCACTGAGCTTCTTCCACACAAATGTCCATAAGGACTTGGTCCAACTTTTGATTAAAGTTGACCCTCCTAGTGTAGGGGCGTTCATCACCTTGCATCATAGGCAAGTGAAACGCCAACCTCACATTTTCTGGACTGAAATCCAAGTATTTCCCCCTAACCATTGTGAGATAATTCTTTGGACTCGGGTTCATACCTTGGTCATGGTTCCTAGTGATCCATGCATTGGCATAGAACTCTTGAACCATTAAGATCCCGACTTGTTGCATGGGGTTGGTTAAGACTTCCCAACCTCTTCTTCGAACTTCATGTCGGATCTCCGGATACTCATTTTTCTTGAGCTTGAAAGGGACCTCAGGGATCACCTTCTTCTTTGCCACAACATCATAGAAGTGGTCTTGATGGCTCTTGGAGATGAATCTTTCCATCTCCCATGACTCGGAGGTGGAAGCTTTTGTCTTCCCTTTTCCTTTTCTAGAGGAAACTCCGGCCTTAGGTGCCATTGGTAATGGAAAAACAAAAAGCTTATGCTTTTTACCACACCAAACTTAAATTTTGCTCGTCCTCGAGCAAAAAAGAAAAGAAGAGTAGAAGAAGAAGAAGAAAATATGGTAGAGAGGGAGAGAGGTAGGTTCGGCTATGTGGGAGAAGAAGGTGTAGTGTTGTGTGAAAATGAAGGAGAAGGGAAGGGTTTTTATAGGGAGAGGGGAGGGTGGGTGTTCGGCCAAATTGGGTGGGAATGGGTGGGAAATTGTATTTGAATTTTATGAAGGTAGGTGGGGTTTATGGGGAAGAGTGGGGTGATGTGAATGGTGAATGGGGAAATTGGGAAGAGGAATTGAGGTGATTGGTGATGGGTGTTGGGAAGTGTGACATGGGGAGTAGAGAGAATGAGATTTAGGATTAGGAGAGTGTGATTAGGATTAAAAGGTAAGGTGGGAATATGGTAGGTGGGGATCCTGTGGGGTCCACAGATCCTGAGGTGATCCTGTGGGGTCCACAGGATCCTGAGGTGTAAAGAAATACCATTCCTTCACCATATAGGCATGTAAAATGCCTTCATGCATCATTCTGGCGTTCAAACGCCCATTGGTGCACGTTCTGGGCGTTCAACGCCCATGTAATGCATGTTTCTGGCGTTGAACGCCAGTTTCATGCTTGTTACTGGCGTTCAGCGCCAGCTTTTCTCCTCTAGGCACATTACTGGCGTTCAACGCCAGGATGTTGCTTGTTTCTGGCGTTCAGCGCCAGAATGGTGCTCTGTTCTGGCGTTGAACGCCAGCCAGATGCATCTTACTGGCGTTGAACGCCAGCCTGTGCGTCCTCCAGGGTGAAAATTTTTTTCTGCTGTTTTTGACTCTGTTTTTAATTTTTTTTTATTTTTTTCGTGACTCCTCATGATCATGTACCTAATAAAACACAAAATAACAATAAAACTAAATAAAAGAAAATTAGATAAATAAAATTGGGTTGCCTCCCAACAAGCGCTTCTTTTAATGTCAATAGCTTGACAGTGGCTCTCATGGAGCCACAAGGTGATCAGGTCAATGTTGTATAGTTGTCCACACCAAACTTAGAGTTTGGATATAGGATCTTAACACCAAACTTAGAGTTTGGTTGTGGCCTCACAACACCAAACTTAGAGTTTGACTGTGTGGACTCTTCTTGACTCTGAACTGAGAGAAGCTCTTCATGCTTACTCTCTTTTGTCACAGAGGGATGGCCATGTGCCTTAAACACAAGGTATTCCCCATTCAATTGAAGGACTAATTCGCCTCTGTTGACATCTATCACAGCTTCTGCTGTGGCTAAGAAAGGTCTTCCAAGGATGATGCAATCATCCTCTTCCTTCCTAGTGTCTAAGATTATGAAATCAGCAGGGATGTAAAGGCCTTCAACCTTTACTAGAACGTCCTCTACTAACCCATAAGCTTGTCTCAATGACTTGTCTGCCAGTTGCAATGAGAACAAGGCAGGTTGTACCTCAATGATCCCCAACTTCTCCATTACAGAGAGTGGCATAAGATTTATCCCTGACCCCAGATCACACAGAGCTTTTTCAAAGATCATGGTGCCTATGGTACAAGGTATTAAGAACTTGCCAGGATCTTGTTTCTTTTGAGGTAGAATTTTCTGAATCCAAGTATCCAGTTCATTAATGAGCAAGGGAGGTTCACTTTCCCAAGTCTCATTACCAAACAACTTGGCATTCAGCTTCATGATAGCTCCTAAATATTGAGCAACTTGCTCTCCAGTTACATCTTCATCTTCTTCTGAGGAAGAATAGTCTTCAGAGCTCATGAATGGCAGAAGGAGATTCAATGGAATCTCTATGGTCTCTATATGAGCCTCAGATTCCTTTGGATCCTTAATAGGAAACTCCTTCTTGCTTGAAGGACGTCCCAGGAGGTCTTCCTCACTAGGATTTTCGTCCTCCTCCTCCCTTGTGCATTCGGCCATATTGACTATGTCAATGGCCTTGCACTCTCCTTTTGGATTTTCTTCAGTATTGCTTGGGAGAATACTGGGAGGAGTTTCAATGACTTTCTTACTCAGCTGGCCCACTTGTGCCTCCAAATTTCTAATGGAGGATCTTATTTCATTCATGAAACTGAAAGTGGCCTTTGACAGATCAGAGACTACATTGGCTAAATTAGAAGTGTTTTGTTCAGAATTCTCTGTCTGTTGCTGAGAAGATGATGGATATGGCTTGCTATTGCCCAGCCTATTACGTCCACCATTGTTAAAACCTTGTTGAGGTTTTTGTTGATCCTTCCATGAGAAATTTGGATGATTTCTCCAAGATGAGTTATAGGTGTTTCCATAAGGTTCACCCATGTAATTAACCTCTGCCATGGCAGGGTTCTCAGGATCATAAGCTTCTTCAGAAGCTGCCTCTCTAGTACTGTTGGATGCATGTTGCAATCCATTCAGATTTTGAGAGATCATGTTGACCTGTTGAGTCAACACTTTGTTCTGAGCCAATATGGCATTCAGAGCATCAATTTCAAGAACTCCTTTCTTCTGAGGTATCCCATTGTTCACGGAATTCCTCTCAGAAGTGTACATGAACTGGTTATTTGCAACCATGTCAATGAGCTCTTGAGCCTCTTCAGGCGTTTTCTTCAGGTGAATAGATCCACCTGCAGAATGATCCAATGACATTTTCGAAAATTCAGAGAGACCATAATAGAATATATCTAATATGGTCCATTCTGAGAACATGTCAGATGGACATCTCTTGGTCAGCTGCTTGTATCTTTCCCAAGCTTCATAGAGGGATTCACCATCTTTTTGTTTGAAGGTTTGAACATCCACTCTCAGCTTGCTCAGCTTTTGAGGAGGAAAGAATTTATCCAAGAAGGCAGTGACCAGCTTATCCCATGAGTCCAGACTATCCTTGGGTTGTGAATCCAACCATATTCTAGCTCTGTCTCTTACAGCAAAAGGGAAAAGCATGAGTCTGTAGACTTCAGGATCAACCCCATTTGTCTTTACAGTCTCACAGATCTGCAAGAACTCAGTTAAAAACTGATAAGGATCTTCAGATGGAAGTCCATAAAACTTGCAGTTTTGTTGCATTAATGCAACTAGCTGAGGTTTCAGCTCAAAGTTATTGGCTCCAATGGCAGGGATGGAGATGCTTCTTCCATCAAACTTGGACGTTGGCTTTGTGAAGTCACCAAGCATTCTCCTTGCATTATTATTATTTTCAGCTGCCATCTCCTTCTCTTGTTCGAAAATTTCTGAAAGGTTGTTTCTGGATTGTTGTAATTTAGCTTCTCTTAATTTTCTCTTCAGAGTCCTTTCAGGTTCTGGATCAATTTCAACAAGAGTGCCTTTATCCTTGTTCCTGCTCATATGAAAGAGAAGAAAACAAGAAAAGAAAGGGGAATCCTCTATGTCACAGTATAGGGATTCCTTTATGTTAGTAGAAAAAGAAAGGGGTAGAAGAATGAAGAAGAGGGTTCAGATTTTTTGGATGAAGAGAGGTGAAGAGAAGTGTTAGTAGTTAATTAATTAAATAGAAGAAGAAAAGAGGAGGGAGAATTCGAAAATAATTTTGAAAAAGAGTTAGTGATTTTCGAAAATTAAAGATAAATGTAATTGAAATTAAAATTTGAAACAATTAGTTAATTAAAAAGAATTTTTTGAAAAAGAGAGAGATATTTTCGAAAATAGAAGAGAGAGAAGTAGTTAGGTAGTTTTGAAAAAGATAAGAAACAAACAAAAAGTTAGTTAGTTGATTGAAAAAGATTTGAAATCAAAATTTAAAAAGATAAGAAGATAAGAAGTTAGATAAGATATTTTGAAATCAAATTTTGAAAAAGATAAAATTTTTGAAAAAGATAAGATAAAAAGATAAGATGACAATTTTAACAAAAAGATATTTTGAAAAAGATTTAATTTTTTAAAATGACTTGACTAACAAGAAACTACAAGATAAGATTCTAGAACTTAAAGATTGAAACTTTCTTGACAAGAAAGTAACAAACTTCAAATTTTTGAACCAATCACATTAATTGTTAGCTAATTTTCGAAAATTAGATGTAAAGATAAGGAAAAGATTTTGAAAATAATTTGAAAAATATTTTTGAAATTTTCGAAAATAATAAAAAAAATTGAAAAAGATATGATTTTGAAAAAGATTTTGAAAAGATAAGATTTTTAAAATTGAAATTTTGAATTGACTTGTAAGAAACAACTAATTTTGAAAATTTTTGACCAAGTCAACCCAAAATTTCGAAAATTTGGAGGGAAATAAGGAAAAGATATTTTTTTGATTTTTGAATTTTTAATTATGAGAGAGAAAAACAACAAAAATACTCAATGCATGAAATTTTTAGATCAAAACAATGAATGCATGCAAGAATGCTATGAATGTCAAGATGAACACCAAGAACACTTTGAAGATCATTATGAACATCAAGAACATAATTTTGAAAAATTTTTAATGCAAAGAAAACATGCAAGACACCAAACTTAGAAATCTTTAATGCATGAACTCTAACAAACGAAAAATGCATATGAAAAACAACAAACAACACAAAACAAGAAATCATCAAGATCAAACAAGAGGACTTATCAAGAACAACTTGAAGATCATGAAGAACACTATGAATGCATGGAATTTTCGAAAAAAATGCAAGAAAAATTTTTAAAGCATGCAATTGACACCAAACTTAAAAATTGACTCAAGACTCAAACAAGAAACACAAAATATTTTTTATTTTTATGGTTTTCTAATTTTTTTGGATTTTCATTATTTTTTTTTTCGAAAATATTTTTGGAAAAACGAAAAATAAAAAAAAAATTTTGAAAAAGATTTTTGAAAAGAAAATTACCTAATCTGAGCAACAAGATGAACCGTCAGTCGTCCATACTCGAACAATCCCCGGCAACGGCGCCAAAAACTTGGTGTTGTTGCCGGATTAAAAACTTGGCACCATTGTGGGTTGGAAACAATTGTTTGAATTGTTGTTCGAAATTGATTATTCCCCGGCAACGGCGCCAAAAACTTGGTGGACGAAATTGTGATCAATATTCTAACTATTTTGAGAGGAATCATTTTTATGGCACTGGTTGAATTCACAACTCCGTTCAACTAACCAGCAAGTGTACTGGGTCGTCCAAGTAATAAACCTTACGTGAGTAAGGGTCGATCCCACAGAGATTGTTGGTATGAAGCAAGCTATGGTCACCTTGCAAATCTCAGTTAGGCAGATTAAAATTGTTTATGGTTTCAGAAATTAATAATAAGAAATAAATGAAATAATAAAAAGGGATAGAACACTTATGCAGATTCATTGGTGGGAATTTCAGATAAGCATATGGAGGTACTGTAAGGCTCAAGGACGCCTGCTCTCCTACTTGCTTCAACTCAATCCTTCTTACTCCTTTCCATGGCAAGCTGTATGTAGGGCATCACCGTTGTCAGTGGCTACATCCCATCCTCTCAGTGAAAATGGTCCTCTGCGGCTGTCACTCGCATGGCTAATCATCTGTCGGTTCTCAATCAGGTTGGAATAGAATCCATTGATTCTTTTGCGCTTGTCATCACGCCCAGCCTTCAGGAGTTTGAAGCTCGTCACAGTCATTCAATCCCAGAATCCTACTCGGAATACCATAGACAAGGTTTAGACTTTCCGGATCCTCATGAATGCCGCCATCTATCTAACTTATACCACGAAGATTCTGTTGGGGAATCTAAGAGATACGCATTCAAGCTCTGTTGCATGTAGAACGGAAGTGGTTGTCAATCACGTGCGTTCATAAGTGAGAATGATGATGAGGGTTATCTAATCATCACATTCATCATGTTCTTGGGTGCGAATGAATATCTTGGAATAAGAATAAAAGATAATTGAATAAAAGAAAATAGAACTGCATTAATACTTGAGGTACAGCAGAGCTCCACACCCTTAATCTATGGTGTGCAGAAACTCCACCGTTGAAAATACATAAGTAAAAGGTTCAGGCATGGCCGAATGGCCAGCCCCCTAAAACGTGATCAATAGCCTCTTAGGATGAAGAATAAAACAAAACTGAGACCAAAGATGTCTAATACAATAGTAAGAGGTCCTATATATACTAGACTAGCTACTAGGGTTTACATGAGTAAGTAATTGATGCATAAATCCACTTCCGGAGCCCACTTGGTGTATGCTTGGGCTGAGCTTGATCAATCCACGAGCTGAAGCTTCTCTTGGAGTTGAACTCCGAGTTATGACGTGTTTTGGGCGTTCAACTCCGGATCATGACGTTTTTCTGGCGTTTAACTCCAGACAGCAGCATGTACTTGGCGTTCAACGCCAAGTTACGTCGTCAATTTCTGAATAAAGTGTAGACTATTATATATTGATGGAAAGCCCTGGATGTCTACTTTCCAACTCCGTTGAGAGCGCGCCAATTGGAGTTCTGTAGCTCCAGAAAATCCATTTCGAGTGCAGGGAGGTCAGAATCCAACAGCATCAGCAGTCCTTTTGTCAGCCTCTTTCAGAGTTTTGCTCAAATCCCTCAATTTCAGTCAGAAATTACCTGAAATCACAGAAAAACACACAAACTCGTAGTAAAGTCCAGAAATGTGAATTTAACATAAAAACTAAGGAAAACATCCCTAAAAGTAGCTTAAACTTACTAAAAACTACCTAAAAGCAATGCCAAAAAGCGTATAAATTATCCGCTCATCACTTTCCTATTGCCTTCCCTCAATCCTTCTTACTCCTTTCCATGGCAAGCTGTATGTAGGGCATCACCGTTGTCAATGGCTACATCCCATCCTCTCAGTGAAAATGGTCCAAATGCTCTGTCACAGCACCGCTAATCATCTGTCGGTTCTCGATCATGTTGGAATAGAATCCCTTGATTCTTTTGCGTTTGTCATCACGCCCAACAATCGCGAGTTTGAAGCTCGTCACAGTCATTCAATCCCGGAATCCTACTCGGAATACCACAGACAAGGTTAGACTTTCTGGATTCCCATGAATGTCACCATCAATTCTAGCTTATACCACGAAGATTCTGATTAAGGAATCCAGGAGATATGCGCCCGGTCTAAGGTAGAACGGAAGTGGTTGTCAGTCACGCTCGTTCATAGGTGAGAATGATGGTGAGTGTCACGGATCACCACATTCATCATATTGAAGTGCAATGAATATCTTAGAATAAGAACAAGCAGAATTGAATAGAAAATATTAGTAATTGCATTGAAACTTGAGGTATAGCAGAGCTCCACACCCTTAATCTATGGTGTGTAGAAACTCCATCGTTGAAAATACATAAGTGATGAAGGTCCAGGCATGGCCGAATGGCCAGTCCCCCAAACGTGATCAATAGTCTCCTAAGATGAATAATAAAATAAAAATGAGACCAAAGATATCTAATACAATAGTAAAATATCCTATTTATATTAGACTAGCTACTAGGGTTTACAGAAGTAAGTAATTGATGCAGAAATCCACTTCCGGAGCCCACTTGGTATGTGCTGGGCTGAGCTTGATCTTTACACGAGCTGAGGCTTATCTTGGAGTTGAACGCCAAGTTGTAACGTGTTTTTGGCGTTCAACTCTGGTTCGTGACATGTTTCTGGCGTTTAACTCTAGAATGCAGCATGGAACTGGCGTTGAGCGCCAGTTTACGTTGTCAAATCTCGAATAAAGTATGGACTATTATATATTTCTGGAAAGCTATGGATATCTACTTTTCAAAGCTATTGAGATCGAGCCATTTGGAGTTCTGTAGCTCCAAAAAATCTATTTCGAGTGCAAGGAGGTCAGATTCCAACAGCATCAGCAGTCCTTTGTCAGCCTTTTATCAGAGTTTTGCTCAGGTCCCTCAATTTCTGCCAGAAATTACCTGAAATCACAGAAAAATACACAAACTCATAGTAAAGTCCAGAAATATAATTTAGCATAAAAACTAATGAAAACATCCCTAAAAGTAGCAAGATTATTCTAAAAACTACTTAAAAACAATGCCAAAAAGCGTATAAATTATCCGCTCATCAGGCATATTCAAATGGTTATGGGGTTTTGATAATTAAAAGATGAATAAGACATAAAATAAGATAGAGATACTTATGTAATTCATTGGTGAAAATTTCAGATAAGCGTATGGAGATGCTTTGTTCCCTCTGAGCCTTTGTTTTCCAATTGTCTTAATCCAATCTTACATACTCCTTTCCATGGCAAGCTGTATGTTGGGGGATCACCGTTGTCAATAGCCACCGTCCGTCCTCTCAGTGAAAATGGTCCAGCTACGGGTTACGTAGGGCTAATCATCTGTCAGTTCTCGATCGTGTCGGAATAAGATCCATTGATCCTTTTGCGCACTGTCACTGCGCCCAACACTCGCGAGTTTGAAGCTCGTCACAGTCATCCCATCCCAGATCCTACTCGGAATACCACATACAAGGTTTAGACTTTTTGGATCTCAAGAATATTTCCCATTTAATTCTAGCTTATACCACGAAGACTCTGTTGTCAGGAGAGACAACCATGCGTCGTGGACCAGGAGGCCAAGAGATATGCATTCAAGCTTGTTTTCAGGTAGAACGGAAGTGGTTGTCAGGCACGCGTTCATAAGTGATAATGGTGATGAGTGTCACTTGATCATCACATTCATCATGTTGAAGTGCGAATGGATATCTTAGAACAAGAATAAGCTTGAATTGAATAGAAAACAGTAGTAATTGCATTAATTCATGAGGAACAGTAGAGCTCCACACCTTAATCTATTATGTGTAGAAACTCCACCGTTGAAAATACATAAGAACAAGGTCTAGACATGGCCGAATGGCCATGCCTCCCAAATAACATGAAACAATAGAAAAGGGTTCAAAGACCTGATCCCAAGATCAAAGATGATCAAAAGATGAAAATACAATAGTAAAAGGTCCTATTTATAATGAACTAGTAACCTAGGGTTTACAGAAATAAGTAAATGATGCAGAAATCTACTTCCGGGGACCACTTGGTGTGTGCTTGGGCTGAGCATTGAAGCTTTCGCGTGCATAGGCTTCTCTTGGAGTTAAACACCAGCTCTGGTGCCAACTTGGGCGTTTAACTCCAATTCTGGTGCCAGTTTGGACGTTTTACGCCAGAATTTTTATGCTGACTTAGAACGCTAGTTTGAGCCATCAAATCACGGGCAAAGTATAAACTATTATATATTGCTGGAAAGCCCAAGATGTCGACTTTCCAACGAAATTGAGAGCGCGCCAATTGAGCTTCTGTAGCTCCAGAAAAACTGCTTCGAGTGCAGGGAGGTCAGAATCCAACAGCATCTGCAGTCCTTTATCAGCCTCTGAATCAGATTTTTGCTCAGATCCCTCAATTTCAGCCAGAAAATACCTGAAATCACAGAAAAACATACAAACTCATAGTAAAGTCCAGAAATGTGATTTTTGCATAAAACTAATAATTATATACTAAAAACTAACTAAATCATATTAAAAACTACCTAAAAATAATGCCAAAAAGCGTATAAATTATCCGCTCATCACAACACCAAACTTAAATTGTTGCTTGCCCCCAAGCAGCTGAAAACAGAATAGAATAAAAAGAAGAGAATATACAATAAATCTCACAATATCAATGAAACTTAGTCCCAATTAGATGAGTGGGGCTAGTAGCTTTTTGCTTCTGAACAGTTTTGGCATCTCACATTATCCTTTGAAATTCAGAATGATTGGCATCTATAGGAACTCAGAATTTAGATAGTGTTATTGATTCTCCTAGTTCAGTATGTTAATTCTTGAACACAGCTCCTTTATGAGTCTTGGCCGTGACTCTAAGTACTTTATTTTCCAGTATTACCACCGGATACATAAATGCCACAGACACATAACTGGGTGAACCTTTTCAGATTGTGACTCAGCTTTACTAAAGTCCCCAGTTAGAGGTGTCTAGAGTTCTTAAGCACACTCTTTCTGCTTTGGATCACGACTTTAACCACTCAGTCTCAAGCTTTTCACTTGGACCTTCATGACACAAGCACATGATTAGGGACAGCTTGATTTAACCGCTTAGGCCAGGATTTTATTCCTTTGGGCCCTCCTATCCATTAATGCTCAAAGCCTTGGATCCTTTTTACCCTTGCCTTTTGGTTTAAAGGGCTATTGGCTTTTTTGCTTGCTTTTTCTTTTTCTTTCTTTTTCTTTTTTGCCATTTTTTTCGCAAGCTTTGTTATTCACTGCTTTTTCTTGCTTCAAGAATCAATTTCATGATTTTTCAAATTATCAATAACATTTCTCTTTGTTCATCATTCTTTCAAGAGCCAACAATTTTAACATTCATAAACTTCACTATAAAAAATATGCATTGTTCAAGCATTCATTCAAAAAACAAAAAGTATTGCCACCACATCAAAATAATTAAACTAATTTCAAGATAAAATTTGAAATTCAAGTACTTCTTGTTCTTTTGTAATTAGGCACATTTTTCATTTAAGAAAGGTGAAGGATTCATGGAATTATTCATAGCTTTAAGACATAGATACTAGACACTAATGATCATGTAGTGAAGACACAAACATAGATAACTCATAAAGCATAAAAATTGAAAAACAGAAAGATAAGAACAAGGAATCAAAGAACGGGTCCACCTTAGTGATGGCGGCTAGTTCTTCCTCTTGAAGATCTTATGGAGTGCTTGAGCTCCTCAATGTCTCTTCCTTGCCTTTGTTGCTCTTCCCTCATGGCTATTTGATCTTCTCTAATTTCATGGGAAATAATGGAGTGCTCTTGGTGCTCCATCCTTAGTTGCTCCATGTTGGAACTCAAATCTCCCAAAGAGGTGTTGAGTTGCTCCCAATAGTTGTGTGGAGGAAAATGCATCCCTTAAGGCATCTCAGGGATTTCTTGATGAGAAACTTCCTCATGTTCTTGTTGAGGTCCATGAGTGGGCTCTATTTATTTGCTCCATCCTCTTTTTAGTGATGGGCTTGTCCTCTTCAATGAGGATGTCTTCCTCTATGACAATTCCAGTTAAACTGCATAGGTGACAAATGAGATTAGGGAAGGCTAACCTTGACAAAGTGGAAGGTTTGTCAGCAACCTTGTATAGTTCTAGAGGTATGATCTCATGAACTTCTACTTCCTCTCCAATCATGATGCTATGGATCATGATAGCCCGATCCACATTCACTTCAGACCGGTTACTAGTAAGAATAATGGAGCGTTGGATGAATTCCAACCATCCTCTAGCCACGGGTTTAAGGTCATGCCTTCTCAATTGAACCGACTTGCCTTTGGAGTCTCTTTTCCACTGAGCTCCTTCCACACATATGTCCATGAGGACTTGGTCCAACCTTTGATCAAAGTTGACCCTTCTAGTGTAGGGGCGTGCATCTCCTTGCATCATTGGCAAGTTGAATGCCAACATTACATTTTCTGGACTGAAATCTAAGTATTTCCCCCGAACCATTGTAAGCCAATTCTTTGGGTTCGGGTTCATACTTTGATCATGGTTCTTGGTGATCCATGCATTAGCATAGAACTCTTGAACCATTAAGATTCTGACTTGTTGAATGGGGTTGGTGAGAACTTCCCACCCTCTTCTTCGAATCTCATGTCGGATCTCCGAATACTCATTCCTTTTGAGCATGAAAGGGACCTCAGGGATTACCTACTTCTTGGCCACAACTTCATAGAAGTGGTCTTGATGGACTTTTGAGATGAATCTTTCCATCTCCCATGACTCAGAGGTGAAAGCTTTTGCCTTCTCTTTCCTCTTTCTAGAGGTTTCTCCGGCCTTAAGTGCCATAAATGGTTATAGAAAAATAAAAAGTAACGCTTTTACCAAACCAAACTTAAAACGTTTGCTCGTCCTCGAGCAAAAGAAGGAAGAAGGGACAGAGAAGAAGAAGAAATAGAGGAGAAAAAGGGTGAAGAAAGGTTCGGCCAAGGAGGGGAAAAGTGTGTATGAGGTGTGAAAATGAAGGAGTGATGAGGGGTTTATATAGGAGTGGAAGAGAGGGGTGGCCGTGTGTGAGGGTTGGGTTTGGGAGGAAAAGTTTTTAAATTTGAATGGTGGGGTAGGTGGGGTGTTTGGGAAAGAGTAGATGGAGGTGATTGGGGAAAGGTATTGGGGAAGAGAAATGGATGTAATTGGTGAGGGGTATTTGAGAAAGGAGGTTATTGGAATGTGTGAAGAAGAGAGAGTGAGTTTAAGTAGGTGGGGATCCTGTGGGGTCCACAGATCCTGAGCTGTCAAGGATTTCTCATCCCTGCACCATTCTGGCGTGTAAACGCCCTCTGAGTGCTAATGCTGGCATTAAACACAAGGTTGCTTCCCTTTCTGGCATTTAACGCCAGCTTTTCTTTCCTTTCTGGTGTTTAACGCTAGCTTAGTGCCCTTTTCTGGCGTTAAACGCCAGTCTGGTGCCTTTTCTGGCATTAAACGCCCAGAATAGTGCCAGACTGGGCGTTTAACGCCCATTCTGCTACCCTTACTGGCGTTTAACGCCAGTAAGATCCTCCTCCAGGGTGTGCTATTTTTAATACTGTTTTTGAATTTGCTTTAATTTTTGCAGTTGTTTTTGTGGCTCCACATGATCATCAACCTAAATAAAACATAAAATAATAATAGAAAATGGAAATTTAACATAGATAAATAAAAATTGGGTTGCCTCCCAATAAGCACTTCTTTAATGTCAATAGCTTGACAGTGAGCTCTCATGGAGCCTCACAGATTCTCAGAGCATGGTTGTGGCCTCCCAACACCAAACTTAGAGTTTGAATGTGGGGGCTCTGTTTGACTCTGCATTGAGAGAAGCTTTTCATGCTTCTTCTCCATGTGTACAGAAGGAGATCCTTGAGCCTTAAACACAAGGTAGTCCTCATTCACTTGAAGGACCAATTCTCCTCTGTCAACATCAATCACAGCTTTTGCTATGGCTAGAAAGGGTCTACCAAGGATGATGGATTCATCCTTATTCTTCACAGTGTCCAGGATTATAAAGTCAGCAGGGATGTAAAGGCCTTCAACCTTCACTAAGACATCCTCTACAAGTCCATAAGCATGTTTCCTTGAATTGTCTGCCATCTCCAGTGAGATTATTGCAGCTTGTACCTCAAAGATCCCTTGTTTCTCCATTACAGAGAGTGGCATAAGGTTTACACTTGACCCCAGGTCACACAGCCTTCTCAAAGGTCATGTTGCCAATGGTGCAAGGTATTAAGAACCTTCTGGGATCCGGTTTCTTTTGAGGTATCTTCAGCTGAGCCAAGGTGTTTAGTTCATTAATGAACAATGGAGGTTCATCCTCTCAAGTCTCATTACCAAATAATTTGGCATTCAACTTCATGATTGCTCCAAGGTACTTAGCAACTTGCTCTTTAGTAATATCTTCATCCTCTTCAGAGGAAGAATACTCATCAAAGCTCATGAATGCTAGAAGTAGGTTCAATGGAATCTCTATGGTCTTTGTATGAGCCTCAGATTCCCTTAGTTCCTCAAAGGGGAACTTCTTTTCGTTTAGAGGACATCCCATGAGGTTTCTCTCGGTGGGAATCACGTCCTCCTTACTCTCTCCAGGTTTGGCCATGTTGGTCATGGTTATGGCCTTGCACTCTCTCTTAGAATTTTCTTCTGTATTGCTTAGGAGAGTGCTAGGAGTAGTTTCAGTAACCTTTTTACTCAGTTGACCCACTTGTGCCTCCAAATTTCTAATGGATGATCTTGTTTCATTCATGAAACTTAGTATGGTCTTAGATAGATCAGAGACTATGGTTGATAAGCCAGAATGATTCTGCTCAGAGTTCTCTCTCTGTTGCTGAGAAGATGATGGAAAAGGTTTGCTATTGCCAAACCTGTTTCTCCCACCATTATTGTTATTGAAGCCTTGTTGAGGCTTCTGTTGATCCTTTCATGAGAAATTTGGGTGATTCCTCTATGAGGAATTGTAGGTGTTTCCATAGGGTTCTCCCATGTAATTCACCTCTTCCATTGCAGGATTCTCAGGGTCATAAGCTTCACCTTCAGAGGAAGCTTCTTTAGCACTGCCAGATGCAGCTTGCAATCCAGTCAGATTCTGAGAAATCATATTGACTTGCTGAGTCAATATTTTGTTCTAAGCCAATATGGCATTCATAGTATCAATCTCAAGAACTCCTTTCTTCTGAGTTGTCCCATTACTCACAGGATTTCTTTAAGAAGTGTACATGAACAGGTTATTTGCAACCATTTCAATGAGTTCCTGGGCTTCTGCAGGCATTTTCTTTAGATGAATGGATCTGCCTGCAGAATGGTCCAATGACATCTTGGATAACTCAGACAGACCATCATAGAAGATACCTATGATGCTCCATTCTGAAAGCATGTCAGAGGGACACCTTCTGATCAATTGCTTGTATCTTTCCCAAGCTTCATAGAGGGATTCACCTTCCTTCTGTTTAAAGGTTTGAACTTCCACTCTAAGCTTACTCATCTTTTGAGGTAGAAAGAATTTAGCTAAGAAGGCATTGACCAGCTTTTCCCAAGAGTTCAGGCTGTCTCTAGGTTGTGAGTTCAACCATACACTAGCTCTGTCTCTCACAGCAAAAGGGAAAAGCATAAGTCTGTAGACCTCGGGATCAACTCCATTGATCTTAACAGTGTCATAGATTTACAAAAATTCAACCAAGAACTGATGAGGATCTTCCAATAGAAGTCCATGAAACTTGCAATTCTGTTGCATCAAAGAAACTAATTGAGGCTTAAGCTCAAAGTTGTTTGCTCCAATGGTAGGAATAGAGATGCTTCTCCCATAGAAATCAGGAGTTGGTGCAGTAAAGTTACCAAGCACCTTCTTTTCATTATTGGCATTGTTGTTATTTTCGGTTGCCATGTCTTCTTCTTTTTTGAAAATTTCTATCAGGTCCTCTCTAGAGAGTTGTGCTTTAGCTTCTCTTAACTTCCTCTTCAGAGTCCTTTCAGGTTCAGGATCAGCTTCAACAAGAATGCCTTTATCTTTGTTCCTACTCATATCAAAGAGAAGAAAACAAAAAAAGTATGGAATCCTCTATGTCACAGTATAGAGATTCCTTGATGTGTCAGAAGAAAAGAAGAATAGAAGGGTGAGGTAGAGAATTTGAACTTATAGAAAGAGGGGGGTCCGAATTATCAAAGGAGGATAAGTGTTAGTGATTAAATAGAAGGAGATGAGAAAGAGAGTTTTCAAAAATAAAAAAAAAAAGATTTTTGAAAAAGTGGTTAGTGATTTTCAAAAATTGGGAGAGAAAAAGTGATTAGATGGTTTTGAAAAATGTAAGAAATAGTGATTAGTTAAAAAAGATTTAAAAATAATTTTAAAAAGATAAGAAGTTAGAAAAAAAAGTTTGAAATCAAATTAAAAGAGATATGATTGAAAAAAAATTTGATTGAAAAATATATGATTTGAAAAAGATATGATTGAAAATATTTGATTTTTAAAAATTGATGACTTGACTAACAAAAAATTAAAAGATATGATTCTAAAATTCAAATATTGAACCTTTCTTAACAAGAAAGTAACAAACTTGAAATTTTTGAATCACACATTAATTGTTAGCAAGGATTTTCGAAATTATTAAAAAAATAAAAAAAAGATTTGGTTTTGAAAAAGATATAATTGATAAGAGAGGATATGAAAAAGATAAGATTTTGAAAAAATTAGTTTTAAAACTTGAAAAATTGAAAAAGATTTGAATTGAAAACAAAACTACCTCCTTGGTGCTATCCTGGCGTTAAACGCCCAGAATGGACTTGTCTACCTTCTTGGGCGTTAAACACCCAGCCAGGTACCTTGGCTGGCGTTTAAACGCCAGAAATCCTTCCTTACTGGGCATTTTGAACGCCCAACTTTTTCTTTGTGATTCCTCTGCTGTATGTTCTGAATCTTCAATTCTCTGTATTATTGACTTGAAAAGACATAATGTTGAAATTTTTTTTGAATTTTTAATGATGAGAGAGAAAAACAACAAAATGAAACTAATCATAAAAAACTAAGATCAAATAAACAATGCATGCAAGAACACTTTGAATGTCAAGATGAATACCAAGAACACTTTGAAGATTATGATGAACATCAAGAACATATTTATGAAAATTTTAAGAAAAGAAAGACATGCAAGACACCAAACTTAGAAGTTTTCATACTAGAGATACTAACAATTTGAGAATGCACATGAGAAACAACAAAAGACACAAAACAAGAGAATTTAAAGATCAGACAAAGAAAATCATCAAGAACAACTTGAAGATCAATGAAGAACACAATGCATATATTTTCGAAAAATGCAAGAAAATTAGAAACATGCAATTGACACCAAACTTGAAATTTGACACTAGACTCAAACAAAAAACACAAAAAAAAATTGATTTTATGATTTTAAAATTTTTTTGTATTTTTTTTCGAAAATTATTTTGAAAAAGAAAATAAGAAACTCAAAATTTTTAATAAGAATTCCAGGAATCATGCAATGTTAGTCTAAAGCTTCAGTCTAAAAAGATTAGACAGGGCTAAACAAGATTCAGCAAGACATTACATACAACAGCCAAATTGATGGGAATCAACTAGCTCATGTGATGATAAAAGCACCATCTGAAACTCTAGAATTCATTCTTAAAAATTCTGAAGAACAAAATAAAAAGAAAAAAAATACATAATCTAAGCAACAAGATGAACCGTCAGTTGTCCAAACTCGAACAATCCCCAGCAACGGCGCCAAAAACTTGGTACACGAAATCGTGAGTTCACACTTTTCTCACAACTCCGCGCAGCTGACCAGCAAGTGCACTGGGTCATCCAAGTAATACCTTACGTGAGTAAGGGTCGATCCCACGGAGATTGTCGGCTTGAAGCAAGCTATAGTCATCTTGTAAATCTCAGTCAGGCGGATTCAAATGGTTATGAAGTTTTGATAATTAAAAGAGAAATAGAACATAAAATAGGATAGAGATACTTATGTAATTCATTGGTGGGAATTTCAGATAAGCGTATGGAGATGCTTTGTTCCTCCTGAATCTCTGCTTTCCTACTGCCTTCATACAGTCATGCGTACTCCTTTCCATGGCAAGCTGTATGTTGGGGGATCACCGTTGTCAATGGCTAACGTCCGTCCTCTTAGTAAAAATGGTCCTCTACGATTTTCTACATGGCTAATCATCTGTCGGTTCTCGATCATGTCGGAATAAGATCCATTGATCCTTTTGCGCACTGTCACTGTGCTCAGCACTCGTGAGTTTGAAGCTCGTCACAGTCATCCCATCCTAGATCCTACTCGGAATACCACAGACAAGGTTTAGACTTTCTGGATCTCAAGAATGCTGCCAATTGATTCTAGCTTATACCACAAAGACTCTGATCGCACGGAATGGAAGCTCTGTTGTCAGGAGAGGCAACCATGCATCATGAACCAGTAGGCCAAGAGATACACACTCAAGCTTTTGCAGATAGAACGGAAGTGGTTGTCAAGCACGCGTTCATAAGGGAGGATGATGATGAGTGTCACAGATCATCACATCCATCAGGTTGAAGTACGAGTGAATATTTTAGACTAAGAATAAGCGTGAATTGAATAGAAGAACAATAGTACGTTGCATTAATTCATGAGGAACAGCAGAGCTCCACACCTTAATCTATGATGTGTAGAAACTCCACCGTTGAAAATACATAAGAACAAGGTCTAGGCATGGCCATGCCTCCCAAATAACATGAAACAATCGAAAAAGGGTTCAAAGACCTGATCCCAAGATCAAAGATGATCAAAAGATGGAAATACAATAGTAAAAGATCCTATTTATAGTGAACTAGTAACCTAGGGTTTACAGAAATAAGTAAATGATGCAGAAATCCATTTCTAGGACCCACTTGGTGTGTTCTTGGGCTAAGCATTGAAGCTTCCACGTGCATAGGCTTTTCTTGGAGTTAAACGCCAGCTCTGGTGCCAGTTTGGGCGTTTAACTCCAATTCTGGTGCCAGTTTGGGCGTTTTACGCCAAAATTTTTATGCTGACTTGGAACGCCAGTTTGGGCCATCAAATCTCGTTAAAAGTATGTACTATTATATATTGCTGGAAAGCCCAAGATGTCTACTTTTCAATGCAATTAAGAGCGCGCCAATTAGGCTTCTATAGCTCCAGAAAATTTACTTCGAGTGCAGGGAGGTCAGAATCCAACAGCATCTATAGTCCTTTTTCAGCCTCTGAATCAGATTTTTGCTCAGGTCCCTCAATTTCAGCTAGAAAATACCTGAAATTACAGAAAAATACACAAACTCATAGTAAATTCCAGAAATATTATTTTTGCATAAAAACTAATAATTATATACTAAAAACTAACTAAATCATACTAAAAACTACCTAAAAACAATGCCAAAAATCGTATAAATTATCCGCTCATCACTTACCAAGTTTGGTGACCACCAATTGTGTACCATTGCACAAATCTTCTGAGTGGTCAATATTCCTTAGCAACATTATAGGGGTTCCAACCTTTAAAGTCAACTCATGATTTGGAACTCTAGAACATTTGATTGTGTTTAGGAATTCAGGCATGTGTATAGATGCCAATAAGTCATTGTTGGTCTCTGTTGGGCATGCCTTGTCTGAGCTGTAATACATTTGTGCTTCAGTGGGATTTAAGCTCATCATGTAATTATTTATTTCATCAACTAATTGCAAAGTTGGAGCAAGTATTGCCCGGTCTTGAATGTGATCATCGATATTTATTCCCGAAAAAAGTTCTGGATAAGTAACTTTTCATATTGCCTGTATCGGGTCATCCCAATCTTTAACCAGGATGTCATCAGGGATCTGAATCTTGTCACATATATCCCCTGGTGTTTCGTGACTGTCATCACCAATACCAAGTATCCAATTAGCGAATTCTTTTAGCTCGGATGACCTTGTGTTAGAGTCAGTTGCCTTCAATCTTGATGAGCGGATAATTTGTATGCTTTTTGGCACTGTTTTTAGTATGTTTTTAGTATATTTTAGTTAGTTTTTAGTATATTTTTATTAGTTTTTAGTTAAAATTCACTTTTCTGGACTTTACTATGAGTTTGTATGTTTTTCTGTGATTTCAGGTATTTTCTGGCTGAAATTGAGGGACCTGAGCAAAAATCTAATTCAGAGGCTGAAAAGGACTGCATATGCTGTTGGATTCTGACCTCCCTGCACTCGAAGTGGATTTTCTAGAGCTACAGAAGCCCAATTGGCGCGCTCTCAACGGCGTTGGAAAGTAGACATTCTGGGCTTTCCAGCAATATATGATAGTCCATACTTTGCTTAAGATTTGATGGCCCAAACCGGCGTTCAAAGTCACCCTCAGAATTCCCAGCGTTAAACGCCGGAACTGACACCAAAGTGGGAGTTAAACGCCCAAACTGTCACAAAAGCTGGCGTTTAACTCCAAGAAGAGTCTCTACGCGAAAATGCTTCAATGCTCAGCCCAAGCACACACCAAGTGGGCCCAGAAGTGGATTTTTATGTCTTTTACTCATCTTTGTAATTCTTAAGCTACTAGTTCCCTATAAGTAGGACCTTTTGCTATTGTATTTTTCATCTTCGGACATCTAGTTCTTAGATCAGATCTTGGTTCTTCTGGTTCCCTCTTTGGGGCTTAAGCCAATGATCACTCTTGTTCTTATGTATTTTCAACGGTGGAGTTTCTACACACCATAGATTAAGGTGTGGAGCTCTGCTGTACCTCGAGTATTAATGCAATTACTATTGTTCTTCTATTCAATTCAGCTTGTTCTTGTTCCAAGATATCACTTGTTCTTCAACTTGATAAATGTGATGATCGTGACACCCATCATCATTCTCACCTATGAACGTGTGACCGTCAATCACCTCCGTTCTACCTTAGATTGGGTGGATATCTCTTGGGTTCTTTAACCGGAATCTTCGTGGTATAAGCTAGAATTGATGACTGCATTTAAGAGAATCCGGAAGGTCTAAACCTTGTCTGTGGTATTCTGAGTAGGATTCAATGATTGAATGACTGTGATGAGCTTCAAACTTGCGATTGTGGGGCGTTAGTGACAGACGCAAAAGAATCACTGGATTTTATTCCGACATGATCGAGAACCGACAGCTGGATAGCCGTGCCGTGACAGGGTGCATTGAACATTTCCACTGAGAGGACGGGAGGTAGCCACTGACAACGGTGAAACCCTACATACAGCTTGCCATGGAAAGGAGTAAGAAGGATTGGATGAAGACAGTAGGAAAGCAGAGAGACGGAAGGGACAAAGCATCTCCATTCGCTTATCTGAAGTTCTAACCAATGAATTGCATAAGTATCTCTATCTTTATCTTTTATTCATATATCATCCATAACCATTTGAGTCTGCCTGACTAAGATTTACAAGGTGACCATAGCTTGCTTCATACCAACAATCTCCGTGGGATCGACCCTTACTCGCGTAAGGTTTATTACTTGGACGATCCAGTGCACTTGCTGGTTAGTTGTGCGAAGTTGTGTTTATGCCATGGTATTGAGCACCAAGTCTTTGGGGCCATTACTAGGGATTATTTGAGTTGTGAAAAGTAGTGATCACAATTTCGTGCACCAAGTTTTTGGCGCCGTTGCCGGGGATTGTTTCGAGTATGGACAACTGACGGCTCATCTTGTTGCTTAGATTAGGTATTTTATTTTTTTTTTCAGAATTTCTTTAAGAATGAATTCTAGAGTTTCATGATGATCTGTTGAAATCTGGCTGGCTGTGAAGCCATGTCTAATCTTATTGGACCGAGGTTTCAACTTATCATCACAAGAGCTTGTTGATTTCTATCAATCTTGCTGTTGAAGCAATGATCTGCTGAGGCTTGGCTGGCCATTGGCCATGTCTAGTGTTTTGGACCGGAGCTTTCTTTGAAAGCTTGGCTGGCTGTGAAGCCATGTCTAATTCCTGGACCGGAGTCTTAGACTAGCATTGCAATGATTCCTGGAATTCTCATTAAGAATTCTGAAACCTTTATTTTCTTTTTTTCATATAATTTTCGAAAAAGCACAAAGAAATTACAAAATCATAAAAACAAAAAAATATTTTATGTTTCTTGTTTAAGTCTAGTGTCTTATTTTAAGTTTGGTGTCTTGCATGCATTGTTTATTTGATCTTGGTTCTATTTTCAAGACAATAATACAGAGAACTGAAGATTCAGTACATGCAGCAGAGGAATTATACAGAAAAAGCTGGGCGTTCAAAACGCCCAGTGAAGAAGGAAAACTGGCGTTTAAACGCCAGCCAGGATACCTGGTTGGGCGTTTAACGCCCAAAAGGGTAGCATTTTGGGCGTTAAACGCCAGAATGGATACCATTCTGGGCGTTTAACGCCAGGATGGCATAAGAGGGAAGATTCTGTTTTCAAATCAAATTTTTTCAGGTTTTCAAAATTTTTCAAAATCAAATCTTTTTCAAATCATATCTTTTCAATCAAATCTTTTTCAAAATCAATTTCTTTCCTTTTTCAAAGATACTTGCTAACAATTAATGATTTGATTCAACATTTCAAGTATGTTGCCTTTTCTGTTGAGAAAGGTTTAATGTTTGAATCATATCTTTCCTTATTAGCCAAGTCATTAATTTTTAAAATCAAATCTTTTTAAAATTGTTTTTCAAATAATATCTTTTCAAATCATATCTTTTTAATCACATCTTTTTCAAAAATAGTTTTCAATCATATCTTTTTTATTTCTAATTTCAAAATCTTTTTCAAAAATCACTTGATTTCTTTTCAATCTTAGTTTTCGAAAATCAATTACTATTTTTCAAAATGTTTTTTAAAATCTTTTTAATTTTCGAAAATTTCTTCCCCTCTTCTCACATCCTTCTATTTATGGAGTAACACTCCTCCTCAAAGCACAATTCGAACTCTGTCTCACTAAAGCTCGAATTCTTCTACTTCTTCCTTCTATTTTTCTTTTCCTCTGACACCTCAAGGAATCTCTATACTGTGACATAGAGGATTCCACATTTTCTTGTTCTCTTCTCTTTTATATGAGCAGGAACAAAGACAAAGGCATTCTTGTTGAAGCTGACCCTGAACCTGAAAGGACCTTGAAGCAAAAGCTAAGAGAAGCCAAGGCACAACTCTCTGTAGAGGACCTAACAGAAATCTTCAAAGAAGAAGAACCCATGGCAGCCAAAAACAACAACAATGCCAACAATGCAAGGAAGGTGCTGGGTGACTTTACTGCACCTACTCCCGACTTCTATGGGAGAAGCATCTCTATCCCTGCCATTGGAGCAAACAACTTTGAGCTTAAGCCTCAATTAGTTTCTCTAATGCAACAGAATTGCAAGTTCCATGGACTTCCATTGGAAGATCCTCATCAGTTCTTAGCTGAATTCTTGCAAATCTGTGACACTGTCAAGACTAATGGGGTTGACCCTGAGGTCTACAGACTTATGCTATTCCCTTTTGCTGTAAGAGACAGAGCTAGGATATGGTTGGACTCAGAACCTAAAGAAAGCCTGAACTCTTGGGAAAAGCTAGTCAATGCCTTCTTGGCAAAGTTCTTTCCACCTCAAAAATTGAGTAAGCTTAGAGTGGAAGTCCAAACCTTCAGACAGAAGGAAGGAGAATCCCTCTATGAAGCTTGGGAAAGATACAAATAATTGATCAGAAAGTGTCCCTCTGACATGCTTTCTGAATGGAGCATCATAGGTATTTTCTATGATGGTCTCTCTGAACTATCTAAGATGTCATTGGATAGCTCTGCTGGAGGATCTCTTCATCTGAAGAAGACGCCTACAGAAGCTCAAGAGCTCATTGAAATGGTTGCAAATAACCAATTCATGTACACTTCTGAAAGGAATCCTGTGAACAATGGGACAAATCAGAAGAAAGGAGTTCTTGAGATTGATACTCTGAATGCCATATTGGCTCAGAACAAGATATTGACTCAGCAAGTCAATTTGATTTCTCAAAGTCTGTCTGGAATGCAAAATGCACCAGGCAGTACTAAGGATGCTTCATCTGAAGAAGAAGCTTATGATCCTGAGAACCCTTCAATGGAAGAGGTGAATTACATGGGAGAACCCTATGGAAACACCTATAATTCTTCATGGAGAAATCATCCAAATCTCTCATGGAAGGATCAACAGAGACCCCAGCAAGGTTTCAACAACAATAATGGTGGAAGAAACAGGTTTAGCAATGGCAAGCCTTTTCCATCATCTTCTCAGCAACAGATAGAGAATTCTAAGTAGAACCACTCTGACTTAGCAACCATGGTCTCTGATCTAATCAAAACCACTCAAAATTTCATGACTGAAACAAGGTCCTCCATTTGGAATTTGGAGGCACAAGTGGGACAGCTGAGCAAGAAAATTACTGAACTCCCTCCTAGTACTCTTCCAAGCAATACAGAAGAAAATCCAAAGGGAGAGTACAAGGCCATCAACATGGCCGAATTTGGAGAGGAGGAAGAGGCAGTGAACGCCACTGAGGAAGACCTCAATGGACGTCCACTGGCCTCCAATGAGTTCCCTAATGAGGAACCATGGGAATCTGAGGCTCACATTGAGACCATAGAGATTCCAATAGATTTACTTCTGCCATTCATGAGCTCTGATGAGTATTCTTCCTCTGAAGAGGATGAGTATGTCACTGAAGAGCAAGTTGCTAAATACCTTGGAGCAATCATGAAGCTAAATGACAAGTTATTTGGTAATGAGACTTGGGAGAACGAACCTCCTTTGCTCACCAAAGAACTGGATGACTTGTCTAGGCAAAGATTACCTCAAAAGAGACAAGATCCTGGGAAGTTTTCAATACCTTGTACCATAGGCACCATGACCTTCAAGAAGGCTCTGTGTGACTTAGGGTCAAGTGTAAACCTCATGCCTCTCTCTGTAATGGAGAAGCTAGGGATCTTTGAGGTACAAGCTGCAAGAATCTCACTAGAGATGGCAGACAATTCAAAGAAACAAGCTTATGGACTTGTAGAGGATGTTCTGGTAAAGGTTGAAGATCATTACATCCCTGCTGATTTCATAGTCCTTGAGACTGGGAAGTGCATGGATGAATCCATCATCCTTGGCAGACCCTTCCTAGCCATAGCAAAGGCTGTGATTAATGTTGACAGAGGAGAATTGATCATTCAAGTGAATGAAGAATCCTTCGTGTTTAAGGCTCAAGGATATCCCTCTGTCACCATGGAGAGGAAGCATGAAGAACTTCTCTCAAACCAGAGTCAAACAGAGCCCCCACAGTCAAACTCTAAGTTTGGTGTTGGGAGGCCACAACCAAATTCTAAGTTTGGTGTTGAAACCCCACATTCAAACTCTAAGTTTGGTGTTGGGAGGTTCCAACATTGCTCTGAGCATCTTTGAGGCTCCATGAGAGCCCTCTGTCAAGCTACTGACATTAAAGAAGCGCTTGTTGGGAGGCAACCCAATGTTATATTTTATCCAATTTCCTTTGTTATTTTATGTTTTCTGTAGGTTGATGATCATGAGAAGTCACAAAATCAATTGAAAAAGCAAAAATAGAATGAAAAACAGAAAGAAAAATAGCACACCCTGGAGGAAGGCCTTGCTGGCGTTTATACGCCAGTAAGGGCAGCAAATGGGCGTTTAACGCCCAGTCTGGCACCATTCTGGGCGTTTAACGCCAGAAAGGGGCACCAGACTGGCGTTAAACGCCAAGAAAGGGCAAGAAGCTGGCGTTAAACGCCAGAAATGGGCACCAGCCTGGCGTTTAACGCCAGAATTGGCACAGAGTGCATTTTGCACGCCACTTGGTGCAGGGATGACTTTTCCTTGACACCTCAGGATCTGTGGACCCCACAGGATCCCCACCTACCCCACCACCCTCTCTCTTCTTCTTCACCTATTCACCAATCACCTCAACACCTCTTCCCCAAAAACTCTTTACCTATCAAATCCCACTATTCTCTTCACCACTCACATCCATCCTTCATAAAACCCCACCTACCTCACCATTCAAAATTCAAACCACTTTCCCTCCCAAACCCACCCTTACATGACCGAACCCTACCCCTCTCTCCACCCCTATATAAACCCATCTTCACTCCCTCATTTTCACACCCTAAACACTACTTCTTCCCCTTTGGCCGAACCACAAAGCCATCTCCATCTCCTCTATTTCTTCTTCTTCTACTCTCGTCTTTCTTCTTTTGCTCGAGGATGAGCAAACCTTTTAAGTTTGGTGTGGCAAAAGCATTGCTTTTTGTTTTTCCATAACCATTTATGGCATCCAAGGCCAGAGAAACCTCTAGAAAGAGGAAAGGGAAGGCAAAAGCTTCCACCTCCGAGTCATGGGAGATGGAGAGATTCATCTCAAGGGTGCATCAAGACCACTTCTATGAAGTTGTGGCCTTGAAGAAGGTGATCTCCGAGGTCCCTTTCAAACTCAAAAAAGGGTCAACTTTGATCAAAGGTTGGACCAAGTCCTCACAGTCATTTGTGAAGAGGGCGCCCAATGGAAGAGAGATTCAAGAGGGAAGCCGGTTCAACTGAGAAGGCATGACCTCAAGCCCATCACTAAGAAAAGGATGAAGCAAACAAGAGATCACACTCATCATGAAATCCCTGAGGTACCTCAAGGGATGCACTTTCCTCCACAAAACTATTGGGAGCAAATCAACACCTCCCTAGGAGAATTGAGTTCCAATATGGGACAACTAAGGGTGGAGCACCAAGAACACGCCATTCTCCTCCATGAAATTAGAGAAGATCAAAGAATCATGAGAGAGGAGCAACAAAGGCAAGGAAGAGACATTGAGGAGCTCAAGCACTCCATAAGATCTTCAAGAGGAAGAACAAGCCGCCATCACTAAGGTGGACCCGTTCTTTAATCTCCTTGTCCTTCATTTTCCTGTTTTTCGAATTTTTATGCTTATGTTTATCTATGTTTGTGTCTTATGATCATTAGTGTCTTAGTGTCTATGCCTTAAAGTTATGAATGTCCTATGAATCCATCACCTCTCTTAAATGAAAAATGTTCTTAATTGAAAAAGAGAAGAATTGCATGAATTTTAAATTTTATAACAGATTAATTATTTTGATGTGGTGGCAATACTTTTATTTTCTGAATGTATGCTTAAACAGTGCATATGTCTTTTGAATTTGTGGTTCATGAATGTTAAAGTTGTTGGCTCTTGAAAGAATGATGAAAAAGGAGACATGTTAATGAGGATCTGAAAAATCATAAAAATGATTCTTGAAGCAAGAAAAAGCAGTGAATTAAAAAAAACGAAAAAAAAGGAGAAAGAGAAAAAGAAAGAAAAAGAAAGAAATAAAGTTGTGATCCAAGGCAAAAAGAGTGTGCTTAAGAGCCCTGGACACCTCTAATTGGGGACTCTAGCAAAGCTGAGTCACAATCTGAAAAGGTTCACCCAATTATGTGTCTATGGCATGTATGTATCCGGTGGTAATACTGGAAGACAGAGTGCTTTGGGCCACGGCCAAGACTCATAAAGTAGCTGTGTTCAAGAATCATCATACTTAACTAGGAGAATCAATAACACTATCTGGATTCTGAGTTCCTAAAGAAGCCAATCATTCTGAATTTCAAAGGATAAAGTGAGATGCCAAAACTATTCAGAGGCAAAAAGCTAAAGCCCCGCTCATCTAATTAATACTGATCTTCATAGATGTTTTTGGAGTTCATTGCATATTCTCTTCTATTTATCTTATTTGATTTTCAGTTGCTTGGGGACAAGCATCAATTTAAGTTTGGTGTTGTGATGAGCGGATAATTTGTACGCTTTTTGGCACTATTTTTAGTATGTTTTTAGTATATTTTAGTTAGTTTTTAGTATATTTTTTATAGTTTTTAGTTAAAATTCACTTTTCTGGACTTTACTATGAGTTTGTGTGTTTTTCTGTGATTTCAGGTATTTTCTGGCTGAAATTGAGGGACCTGAGCAAAAATCTGATTCAGAGGCTGAAAAGGACTGCAGATGCTGTTGGATTCTGACCTCCCTGCACTCGAAGTGGATTTTATGGAACTACAGAGGCCCAATTGGCGCGCTCTCAACGGCGTTGGAAAGTAGACATTCTGGGCTTTCCAGCAATATATGATAGTCCATACTTTGCCCAAGATTTGATGGCCTAAACTGGCGTTCAAAGTCACCCTCAGAATTCCCAGCGTTAAACGCCGGAACTAGCACCAAAGTGGGAGTTAAACGCCCAAACTGGCACAAAAGCTGGCGTTTAACTCCAAGAAGAGTCTCTACACGAAAATGCTTCAATGCTCAGCCCAAGCACACACCAAGTGGGCCCGAAAGTGGATTTTTATGTCTTTTACTCATCTTTGTAATTCTTAAGCTACTAGTTCCCTATAAGTAGGACCTTTTGCTATTGTATTTTTAATCTTCGGACATCTAGTTCTTAGATCAGATCTTGGTTCTTCTGGTTCCCTCTTTGGGGCCTAAGCCAATGATCACTCTTGTTCTTATGTATTTTCAACGGTGGAGTTTCTACACACCATAGATTAAGGTGTGGAGCTCTGCTGTACCTCGAGTATTAATGCAATTACTATTGTTCTTCTATTCAATTCAGCTTGTTCTTGTTCCAAGATATCACTTGTTCTTCAACTTGATAAATGTGATGATCGTGACACCCATCATCATTCTCACCTATGAACGTGTGACCGTCAATCACCTCCGTTCTACCTTAGATTGGGTGGATATCTCTTGGGTTCTTTAACCGGAATCTTCGTGGTATAAGCTAGAATTGATGACTGCATTCAAGAGAATCCGGAAGGTCTAAACCTTGTCTGTGGTATTCTGAGTAGGATTCAATGATTGAATGACTGTGACGAGCTTCAAACTCGCGATTGTGGGGCGTTAGTGACAGACGCAAAAGAATCACTGGATTCTATTCCGACATGATCGAGAACCGACAGCTGGATAGCCGTGCCGTGACAGGGTGCGTTGAACATTTCCACTGAGAGGACGGGAGGTAGCCACTGACAACGGTGAAACCCTACATACAGCTTGCCATGGAAAGGAGTAAGAAGGATTGGATGAAGACAGTAGGAAAGCAGAGAGACGGAAGGGACAAAGCATCTCCATTCGCTTATCTGAAGTTCTAACCAATGAATTGCATAAGTATCTCTATCTTTATCTTTTATTCATATATCATCCATAACCATTTGAGTCTGCCTGACTAAGATTTACAAGGTGACCATAGCTTGCTTCATACCAACAATCTCCGTGGGATCGACCCTTACTCGCGTAAGGTTTATTACTTGGACGACCCAGTGCACTTGCTGGTTAGTTGTGCGAAGTTGTGTTTATGCCATGGTATTGAGCACCAAGTCTTTGGGGCCATTACTAGGGATTATTTGAGTTGTGAAAAGTAGTGATCACAATTTCGTGTACCAAACCTCATGTTTTTTGTCAATGTCAGCAGCTTGCAATTATTCCAAATGTATGAAGAGTTTATAGTTGCGTTAACAACCACTTGTCTAGTTCCCTTAGGGATAACTGGGAGAATCTGTTGGAAGTCTCTTCCAAACACAACTGCCTTCCCTCCAATTGGTTGGTCAAGGCTGTTTGGATTCCTGAATCGTAATATGTCACGCATAGTCCTATCAAGAACTTCAATACAGAATCTATTCACCATGGGGCCTCATCCCAAATGATTAGCATTGTTTTAATTAATAGCTCAGCCAATGCGCTACCCTGACTTATGTTGCAAGTTGAGAATTCATCTAAGTTTAGTGGGATTGCAAAATGTGAATGTGTTGTTCGACCACCAGGTAATAGTAGAGATGCAATCCCACTTGAAGCAACAGTAAGCACAACTTGTGACCTTGATCTCAATGCAGACGCTAATGTCTTCCAAACAAAGGTTTTTCCAGTCCCCCTGTAACCATATAGAAAGAATACTCCGCCGTTGCTATTCTGAACAGCCTCTATGACTTTTTGGTAGACAACTATTTGCTCATCAGTTAGGTATTGCATGTAAGTTTCATGCTCTATAGCCGACTGTCTTCTATCATATCGGAGCTTATCACAAATTAACCTATTCATCCTGTCGGCATTAAGACCGCTATTAACCTTTCTGACTCATATCTGGAATTGGCATTGGTGGAAAATCTTTAAGACTCTTGTTGAAAAAGTTAAGTAATTTCTCAATTTCAATCAGCGTCAATTCCTTCAACTCAACACAGTAAGGACTAACTCTGTGTTCATGCAAAACAAATAATATATAAATGAATGATAATCAACAAATTCAATTAAATATAAATTAATAATTTTATGAAGTTAAGATACATGCAGTAACTTAATATGATAATAGAGTACACATATTAGAATGCGGTGAGCACCAATGCATTTTTCCTAAATTAACAACGGTTAAAGAATATCATAAGTTAACTACATATATGTAATAGATATGTTTGTGAATTGTAATCCCAAAAGAATTTCTATACACTACACAACTATGGGCTTAAAAAGTATCATGTTCCGCATTTTGGTTCATTTGTTATATCCTAATGTGATTTATTTAATGTAATAAGTTGCAAAAATCTAAAACCACACAGTATATCCGATAAAAAATTTATCATGGTAACAAATGAAATAATATAGAAATAGGCTGAGGTCAATATTTTAAGCCTATATCACTAATTTCTAAGGATCACTTATGCATATATGGCTAAAGTTAGGTATTTTCGTTTATAATCACCTAATTTATAGATTATCATAGTTTATTTTGTATGACCAAATAGAAGTATTGATACATTATTTTTCTTGTTACGAATAGGACATCCTACATCCATTCGTTGACTAACTATATAAATATATGCACTTATTCACCTACTAAGAAGTGCTAGTACATATCTCCATAATAATATAACATATCAGTAGGCAATCGCCATTCTTTCCTACCCAGTGGTTTAAGTCAATATTCTTTTCATAATCTAATTTGCTTTCATATCATAAGCATTAACAGGAAAACTGCAGCATGGATATTAGTCATGTAGTAAATTCTAGAAAATGATTGAAATAAGCTATTAGTTACCTAGATTGTCAAGTAATCTTCTCTGTATATGAAGTATGTCATCGCATAAAATAGTCCACGTCTTTTCCCAAACATGCTCCGGTGATTCCATTGAATTGGAAAATAGCAGTGTTGCAAAAGTTTTCTCAAATACGTTCCTGATCCCCAAACTTGCTTCCTCTAAAGCATCGATAAATTCCTTGTCATCATCAAGCAAACCACGTGCGTAATATGCCTCTTTGAATGTCGAATACACAACACCATCTATAGACATCACTACAAAAAAATTTGGTAATTACGGCGGTTTGAACCGCCATTATTACCTTGAACGGCGTTCAAGAAAAACCGCCATAATTTGAAGCGCCAATTGGTTATTACAGCGGTTTTCGAAAAACCGCCACAATTACCTGGTTAAAATGGCGGTTTTTGAGTTGGGTTAAAACGGCGGTTCAAACCGCCGTTATTTTCAGATAAAACTGCGGTTTTTTGTTGGTTAAAACGGTGGTTCAAACCGCCATTGTTTCCAGGGTAAAACGGCGGTTTTTGAGTTGGATTAAAACGGCGGTTCAAACCACCGTTATTTCCAGATCAAACGGCATTTTTGTTGGTTAAAACGGCAGTTTCAAACCGCCACAATTACCTGGTTAAAATGGCAGTTTTTGAGTTGGATTAAAATGGCAGTTCAAACCGCCATTATTTCCATATAAACCGCCATTGTTTAAAACGGCAGAATTTATTGTTTAAAAATGGTAGTTTAAAACCGCCGTTTTTTCCATGTTAAAATAACGTTTTAATTGTTTAAAATGGCAGTTACAAGCTATCGTTTTTACCGGATAAAAGTAACATTTTTTATCTTTTAAATTAGCATACACTTTTATTTGCACATGAGTTTTAACCGTCGTTTTTACTACGTTAAACAAATAATTTTTTATTTAAAATTTCACAATAACAAAAAATCATAACTTACAAGCAAAATATTACATAACTCAAATAAAGTATTAAACATAATATATAATATTATATAACTCAAATAAAGTATCAATCATAACATGATTTTTTAATTCTAAACATAACATGTAACTAAAGATACATCAAATCTCTATTATAAAAATCATGAATTATTGAATAATGATGGCTCCACCTAATATATAGTACCCTTCAAATTCGTATATCTCAATAGGCTTCTCTGGCAAGACCTAACTTCGCTGTTTCTTTTATCTTGTAGCCTGAAACCAAACTACCAAAACTTATCAAGAAATGAAGGACAAAGATTTTATTTATTAAAAAAGTTGACTATCACTATGCTATGATATCGGATGAGTATTTACAGAAAATATTCCAAACTATATATATAAATGAAAACAAAGTAATAGCCTAATATAAGATCTTTACAATTCCGAATGAGGACGTTCTTCTCAGACCCTCTTGCCTCCACTTCAGGCAGCACCAACCTACTCAGTGCTTTTGACACTCCGTGCGAGTTTCCATCCCCTAAATTTGACGAAGTTTCTGACACATCTTCCTCGCCGCACACCTCAGTTTTCTCAACATACACAACAGACTCCGCGCTTTTCCTTTTGCTTTCAGTTTCTAGAAACTTCACTTGCTCTTGTAGCTGCTTCACGTCCTTGATATTATAAAAAAAACTGTGCAAAATTATTTTTTAATGAAAAAAATTACTATCATCATAATCCATAAGCATCTAGCATACATACAAACAAAAGTATAAGAAAATTTAGTGAATGCCTGACCTCCAATTTCTTCTGACATAGTCATCGTTAGCATAGACCATGGCATATTTATAAATCATGAGTAAACAGAAGAAGATAATGCAAATTTAAATACTAACCTAGATGCTCAACGAAGCTCGATGGAGATGGAGAAGTCGCAGAACACAACTCGATGCCGCAGGAAACACTTGCGCAACAGATCTCATAAATGGAAGAGAAGCGTTGATAGAGGAGATCACCGTCGGAGGAGATCGCGGCTGGAGAAGATCGTTGGAGGAAACACTTGCGCAACAGATCTCATAGTTTCATGAAGTTTCTACAACTTGATTTTCCATTCCAAACTTTTAGGTATTTTCGACAACAGTAGAAAATTGAGAGAGAGAAAGAAAATCAACCTTGCTCTCACACGAAGATTGTAGCAGGAGGAGAACGCACCGCCGGAGGAGAACCTGACAGAGGAGATCATCGTTGGAGAGAGCACACAATCTCGTCAGAGGATAACGCCGCTGAGAAGATCGTTGCTGGAGCAGTCGCTGGAGCAGATCGTCGCCGGAGCAGTCCCTGGAGCACAGATCTTCGTTTCGGGTTTGGTGGCAGGGCGCGTTAGGGTTTTTCTTTGTTGGGAAAGGGTTTTATTTGGGCCTTTTTTTTAAATGATGGGTTTCGAATAATGGCGGTTTTAAACCGCCAAAATCACCAAAAAGCCATTTTATGCACATTAATTATGGCAGCACCATAAAATTCCATATTATCTGAATATTATGGCAATTTTTTAAAACCGCCATAATATAAATGCCATTTTAAACCTCTTTTTTTGTAGTGCATGATCTCCTCATGTGAAGTTGGTCCCCTGACGTAATTGAGTAGTAGTCTTAGGTAATAACGTTCACCTGATCTTGGAAGAACATAGAAAATCCTTCCAATAATAGAATGTGTTTTTCGAGGCAACCACACCCTTTCACTCACCTTCCACACAAACTTCGTAGGTAGCTCTGAATATGTCAGTGACCTTGCTTCTGTATAATCCTTGTTTACATAAAACCATCCTAGGAACATAGACTCTTTCACAGATGCTTGTTTTATAACATCATCTAGGTTTTCATGGGCTTTAAATATTATATTCTATTCATTGGGTAAGTGAAACCCTAATCTCACAACCGATGGATCTCTATAATGTATGTTAAAACCAAATATCCTCCAAGCTACTTCACATGGAGATATGTACCTATAATCATAATACATGCTCACCTCGTCATATTCATCTAGTTCAGCACTCTCTGTGGCACTCTTATAGAACAAAGCTATCATACGATCATGACCTTTGTTGACATATTTGAATAAATACTTAATTGATATTGATTGATTACACCACCCAACATTTATGTGAGCCCCATATCTCATAAGCAGTAGCCTATTGTGTGGAACCACAAAACGGTTATCAAAATCCACTCCCAACTTGTTGATAGTTCTTCCATCTTCCCTGCATTTATAAATCGGATAACCATCATCATTGACAGTTGTGTGCTCAAGAAATCTCTTGGGAAAGTGACGAATACATTTACCATTCTCCATGCATAGTGAATCTTTCCTAGCCAACCCACATGGTCCATGTATCATATGCTTTTGTACTGCTTCAAAGTATTCAGGATCTAGTTCCTTATCTGGTATCACTACTGATATTATTTTATCAATATCCTCGGCTGTCGGATACTTGTCATCCTTATGTAAGAAAAAAGTATATGCGCGTGTGGGTAGTCCACGTTTCTAGAATTTAATTGTATACACAACTGCAATAGTGATATTTCATGTATCAATTCGACCTAATAAACATAATAACGTAGACAATGGAACATTAAAAAATTTGCATTTAATTCCTTATCTTATGGTATCATAAAGATGTACAAAACAAATTACCTACAGAAACTCTTCCAAAAATCTTGTTCACTCTGATATCTTTAATCAATAAATCCAATTTAGCCTTGAATTCCCTACAAATTATGTATGGTCTATCCTCTGGATTTAATTCTCTATTCTTAATAAACTCTTCGACCTCGGGCCACTTGGGATTACATGTGAAGGTAATGAATAGATCTGGATAACCAACAACCTTACATATTGCCATTGCGTCTTAGTAGTTTTGAATCATATACCTTGGACCACCTGTGAATGATGATGGTAGTATAATACGTTTGCCAAGCGATGAAGGTGTTATTTTACCGCTAAGAACTGCTTCCTTTATTCCTTTGTACATCTCACATCTAAATTTTTCCTGGTCTAGTCGTATAAATTTTAGCCGCGACGAGTCAATCATTGAGTACCCATCCACCGAAAATTGTTGGAACAATCGCCTAGAGTATAGCAAGGGCGATCCATCTGCAAACCTTTCTTGTATTCTAAATGTGAAAAATTCTCTCATTGATACTTCCTGACACCCTTTACCAGCATTCTGATTACGATTATTAAGTATATATTCCTTGTAACCATCCTCTCCATAGGGAAATAACAAAGGATACTGTAATCATAGGTAAGCCGGATTGAGTTGATTGATCCTTTGTAATTTTTCAGTTTGTGTTTCAACCACGATGTCTCTATCTGTCTTGTATATATCAAAATCACCAACAATTAGTGCTGCAATCTCATTTGTTGAAGGCAAATTGTATCTTCTACCATCCTTTTTTCACTTCCCTAATAGCCTAAGCTTGATTGTGGTATTTGCATCTTTGGCGACTAACTCTCTGGCCATATGAAATGCCTTCACCAATACGTTGTTCTCATCCAACATCATTTTTAAGTCTCTAACAATATCATCATGTATCTCTTTGTTCTTTTCACCCCTACATATATGTATGATATAATCAGAAAGAGAAATAAGTGCAATCAATACAGTTTAACAGTTATTTTTAGACGTTTTAAATAATATACACCAACAGTAAGATATTATGGTTGTGCTATAGCGGCCATGCGATTTTGAACCCCATTCTAGGTATCAAAGACATACAGTTGTACAAATTTGGGGCAGTTTCCTGCTGGTGGTATTAGACTACCCATTAGGTGGTAGTTCTCACCGGAAAGAATAAATGTTGGTGGACCTCTAGAAGTAGTTATACCACGGTCTATCTTCGCACCCATTGATGTAAACTGGAATATGCTATTATAAGATCTTATATTATTTCGGAAATGGTTGCTCTTTGTACTATTATTGAACAACAACTCATATAGCACCTTGGGGGCTTCTTGTAGTTGTGGAAGTTGAACTTTTCCTCCATTACAACATAATTTAAATTTCGGTTCAGTTGAGTTGTAGCTTTCGTTTAACCTCTCATTATATAAAAAAAGAGCATTGCAGTGTTCTCACTCATAAAATACGCTACCCATGTGCATGTATTCTGCATTGGTATAGAATATTTAGCACTCACAAGTAGTTATGATATAGTGCTTAATATTTTTAGTTCAATTTTTAGAATCATATCCGTATTATGCTGTTCAATGGCAGACACGTCTCTGTTGGCCCTTCTGAATTTTTTTTTTACTTGACAGAACAGTGTGAGTTTCAAAATTTTGTGGTGCATGCAAAGGACAAATATATAGTGTTTTATATCTTAACCATTACAATAAAATTAATTAAGCAATCACGATTGATTGTAACATAAGTGTGGATAAAATAGAATGAGTGGACACATTATGAAGCTTAGAAGATCATATCGCTCAAACGTTAAGTACATACCACTCTTTCTGGTACAATCATTTTTTCAACTGGCATAGTTCTGTGTTCCTGAAATTCCTGCAAAATTTTACCCAAAATTTATGTGGTCAAATTACTTAAACACCTAAAATTATGACTAAATCAATTGATACATCGGATATAAATAAAGCCCGAATCAATATATATATTGTACCGCTGAATAACTTTGGAAACCATGTTGATTAGCATTGCTTATGTGCAGCTGGTTACCTCTGCCTAGTATAGTATTCAGGAACAAAAACATTCCAATCCACAAAGAAAAACTTGCTTAGATTATATATAATTAGTTCTAACTCATATTCTTAATTACTATTAATCTACTCATGAAATGTTTCACTGCAAAAATTATTAATGACTACACCACATCCAGTTGAATTAACATAGTATAAAGATATCTTTGCACACCTAGCTCGATAGGTGAATCTTCAGTTTGTCTTGTTCTTTGCATTTTTTTCCTTCTATCCTTTTTGGCAGCTCTCCTTTCCTCTATTACATGTAATGTGCAGTCAAATTTCTATTTAATAAATCACTAAAGATAAGTTATTTGATAGCTGATACTTGAAAAGATAAAAGTGTATATTGTTTTTCTCTATTCACCTTGTATTTGCGTGTTCCATTGCATGCCATCAGTTGATGTATTAATTAGGTCGATTAAAACTGCTTTATCAATAAGTGATTCTGACAATAACTCCCCTTTATGTGCACCCTTTCCATTATCACTTGATTCTTATAATTCACATGTGTTTATTAAAATATTTGAATTTATAATTTTGACCCACATTTTAGTTATTGTGTGTTACCTTGAGCAGAAGTGCAGCCCGACGCTGTTCTATCCACTGTAATTGTAGAGTTTATCCCTACAACGAATAAAATCAACAATATACACCATTTAATATGCTTATATGTAATTATTGTTAGGCAACTATAAGATTGTCTAGATTGAAATTAGATATCTAAACAAATAATCTTTACCTATTTGTGTCTAAGCAACTCTGGCCAGCTTTTTGTTAGCTAGTTTGAGTACTCTTTCATTCCTAGCAAGTCTTGTTGCCTCTGCTCAAGAATTTTATTTCTTTATATCTTACAAAGAGCATCATATTTTAGCAAATCTGATTATTTTAAATAGAATAGACTTACCTCTTGATGGCAAAGATTGTATACCAAAATTAGTTCATGGCCGCAAATTAGTACAATCATTGGTTTGTATAATGTAGCACCCTAACTTTTAGCACGTCATGATCGTACCAAAAGTAAGATGTTACTAACTCATTTTCCTTACTAACTATTTAATATTGATCCTTTAGTTCGATGTCGCATTTTAGTTTTTAAGAAAATTCCAAAAAAAATGTTTTTAGTAATTAAAATCACATATTAAAGATCTTCAAATAATAATAATCACATAATTATTAATAATAATAAATATTGTACAGAAGAATTCAAAAGAAACTCAGATACAATTCCTATCCCTCTGTAAAAAATAAAATCTTAAATAACAAAGGCGAGGGAATTCTATGAAAGCAACTCAACACATAAACTTAACTCAAATAAGACTAATAACTACCTACAGCTTCAAACTGAGTCTTCGAACCTGTGTCACTGAAATGGTGGAAGATTTTGGAGTGAGAACAAACCACACGTTCTCAGTAGGGAATGGGAATGTCGTAAAAGTAATGATTTTAATGCAAATAATTAACTTACTTAGTAAAACTATTTTGTTTAACTTTTGAAAATACTTTTTACTTTTACTTTATATAATTAATTACCTTCTATAAATTTCCAAGCTTAAAACAAATCTCAATCACAATCTCAGTTCTCAGTCACCTCAATATACCAACTAATAGCACAAGAAACAGATCAACACACAAACGAATTGAATTAAATCAAACATCACAATCACAAAGAAACTAGATAAGAAAACACAACTAAATGCAAATGTCCAAACAACATGATGCATGTCTATTCCTAACGCAGGCCATGAGTTCATGTGTCGGTTGCCTACCCGCTCCCAACATTACCCGGGGACGAGTCCCAGATATGGCTTTCCAGATGCATACAGTGTGCTTATAAATCTTATGGTTAGGCCGCATATAGTGTGACTTTCAAATCAATGAGCTTACATCTGGAAAATAGTTCTCAATGTGTGGGCGTCCCCACTATACATTTGGCACTAAGGCCCAATAAAGTCGCATCTGCTCTCCTGTGGCAGACATTCCTTTCAGTCATATATTTCTTTAATCTTTGTTCTCTGCTCTCCTGTGGCAGAGATTTCTTTAACTATCTCTCTTTCCTATACTTTTCGTTCTTCTTCTTTACTTTCTTATCAAACCGAACTCAAAACATAACTTAAAGTAAAATCTCTTTTCAAAAGATTGAGTTTAAAACATTATACTTTTCTTAATAAATCGATTTGAAAACAAAACTCTTTTCGTAATAAATCGAAATCAAACAATATTTTTAAATCAGATTTACTTTTAAATAACACTTTAAATAAAGTCTTACTTTTATAAAAATTCGGCAGCATTTTCTCTAAAATTCGGACTATGCCACCCTTCCAGGGTCCCTACCAAATCATTTTCAATTCTCAAAAATCATTGATAAATCAAAAAATCATATCCATTGTCAAAGCATTTATAAATCTGAAAGCTAACTAGTTTCAATATCAAATTATTTTCAACTCTCCATTTGTTACCAATAAATCAACCAACGCTAATTTTAAATCCAAGTCATTCCTTACTTTAAAAATATAAATCAAACCTTTTAATATAAAACCATTTTCTCGATATGTGTAAATATATAAACCTATTCTTTTCACAACATAGAAACATTTCTCAAAATAAGCTTATAAGTCGGATTTTCAAATCAAAATCACCATTTTGTATATCTTTATAAAAACTTGGACAGGACCTCCCTTAACATTCGAATTCACCACCCTTACGGGCTCTTTCATTCTCTCAACAATTCCCAAATCATTGCAACAGTACTTACTATTATCAAACAAATCTCAAATCATCAATCAAACTAAGAAATTAACATGACTTGAAAGTCCAGCAACATTCATAGCCTCAATCCAAACTCAATTCATATCTCAGCTTAACAAACAACACTAATTAAACATCATTCACAACCACAATTCAACAAATTCACATCAATTAGTAATACTAGACTTTCGTAAATTATTTGCAATTATTCAATAAGCTTTTTAGGCATTCATATATTAAAACATTTAACTTTAAAAACAAACCCCCTACCTCCGTATGAAATCAAAATCAACAAAAGCTCTAGAGAAACTTTCTGACCGAGCTGCTGAAGAGGAAAGCGTCATAAATCGGGTGTGTCTCCTAGAATTCCAATTGACTGAACTTAAGGGGAAGGAGAGCTACGTCACTATCAATTTCTACTGGAGAAAAGTAACGCCAACGTTTAAAGGAGAAGGATACGAACATTTTTATCTAATTGGATTTTTTATTGGAGTTACATATCACAAGAAATTAAGACCAAAAGATCAAAGGAAGCCATTGTTCTCTCTTCCTCACTTTCGGTCCTTTTCTTTATTTTCTTTCAATCTTGGTTCGGTTCCAAGAAAGAAGAATGAAGATTAGATAGTGATGATTAATGAATGGTGGCAATGTGTCATAATTAATTAAAGAAACATGTAACCATTATATATATGTAAGTATGCATAACAACCACGTCTTTCATTTTTTTGCTTTCATTCTTTTGGTTCGGCCAAATAAACTAAATAGGACAAGGATAATAATAATAATAATAATAATAATAATAATAATAAATAATAATAATAATAATAATAATAATAATAATAATAATAATAATAATAAATAATAATAATAATAATAATAATAATAATAATAATAATAATAATAATAATAATAATAATAATAATAATAATAATAATAATAATAATAATAATAATAATAATAATAATAATAATAATAAAATAATAATAATAATAATAATAATAATAATAATAATAATAATAATAATAATAATAATAATAATAATAATAATAATAATAATAATAATAATAATAATAATAATAATAATAATAATAATAATAATAATAATAATAATAATAATAATAATAATAATAATAATAATAATAATAATAATAATAATAATAATAATAATAATAATAATAATAATAATAATAATAATAATAATAATAATAATAATAATATAATAATAATAATAATAATAATAATAATAATAATAATAATAATAATATAATAATAATAATAATAATAATAATAATAATAATAATAATAATAATAATAATAATAATAATAATAATAATATAATAATAATAATAATAATAATAATAATAATAATAATAATAATAATAATAATAATAATAATAATAATAATAATAATAATAATAATAATAATAATAATAATAATAATAATAATAATAATAATAATAATAATAATAATAATAATAATAATAATAATAATAATAATAATAATAATAATAATAATAATAATAATAATAATAATAATAATAATAATAATAATAATAATAATAATAATAATAATAATAATATAATAATAATAATAATAATAATAATAATAATAATAATAATAATAATAATAATAATAATAATAATAATAATAATAATAATAATAATAATAATAATAATAATAATAATAATAATCAATTTAATTATTATTTTATCAAATTATTTTTTAATAAATAATTTAAATTTAATAGAATAAGTAATAATTAAATTAAACTTCAATAATCATAAAATTCTATTTAATTATTTTTGGATTTTTTAAAAACTACATCTCAATATAATATATTAGCTCATAAATAACTAATTATTTAATTTTAAAAAATCTGAAATCTTACATATATAGTTTTGCAAGTTCCCATTCAAATCTTGTTGCTCCATATACATTTCACATACCATACCCTGTAAATGATTTTCCTTATCTTCTGAACTGAATCTTCTATAATCTTCTTCCACACACATTATATTTCCTGCACAAACCAATGTATTATCGAAAGATGGTCGAAAGAAAAGATCTCTATTTGACAGGGCTTCTTCCTATACCTATGAATTCCATTGGACTCAGAAATGATACATTGGAAGACTCAAAAGATTCTACCAATATCAATAGGTTTATTGTTCCGCTCCTGTATCTTCCAAAAAGAAAAAAGATCTCTGAGAGCTCTTTCCTGGATCCGAAAGAGAGTACTCGGTTTCTTGGTGCACGAAATTGTGATCATCAATGGCGCCATCAACATGGTACGCTCATTGCAATCTCAACTCTTTATCACAACTTCGCACAACTAACCAGCAAGTGTACTGGGTCGTCCAAGTAATAAACCTTACGCGAGTAAGGGTCGATCCCACAGAGATTGTTGGTATGAAGCAAGCTATGGTCACCTTGTAAATCTCAGTCAGGCAGACTCAAATGGGTATAGATGATGAATAAAACATAAAGATAAAGATAGAGATACTTATGCAATTCATTGGTGAGAATTTCAGATAAGCGAATGGAGATGCTTTTTCCCTTCCGTCTCTCTGCTTTCCTACTGTCTTCATCCAATCCTTCTTACTCCTTTCCATGGCAAGCAATATGCAAGGGTTTCACCGTTGTCAGTGGCTACCTCCCATCCTCTCAGTGGAAATGTTCAACGCACTCTGTCACGGCACGGCTATCCAGCTGTCGGTTCTCGATCATGTCGGAATAGAATCCAGTGATTCTTTTGCGTCTGTCACTAACGCCCCACAATCGCGAGTTTGAAGCACGTCACAGTCATTCAATCATTGAATCCTACTCAGAATACCACAGACACGGTCCTCAAGTGTTCCGCATGCTCTTCTTCAGTCTTGGAATAAATCAGTATGTCATCAATGAAGACAACAACGAATTTATCCAGAAACGGACGGAAGACTCTATTCATGTAATCCATGAATATCGCAGGAGCGTTCGTCAACCCAAAGGACATCACAGTGTACTCATAATGACCATAACGAGTCCTAAAAGCGGTCTTAGGGATATCCTCACCCCTCACCCTTATTTGGTGATAACCGGATCGCAAATCAATCTTGGAGAAAACTCCCGCTCCTTGTAACTAATCCATGAGATCATCAATTCTCGGCAATGGGTACTTATTCTTTATTGTAACCTTGTTCAGTTGCCTGTAATCCACACAGAGCCGCATACTCCCATCCTTCTTCTTCACCAGTAACACTGGAGCACCCCATGGAGAGACACTAGGCCGTATGAAATTCTTTCCCAACAAATCCTCTAACTGAGACTTTAGCTCGTTCATCTCTAATGGTGACATCCTATAAGGAGCACTTGAGATTGGTCCCGCCCCGGGCACCAACTCAATAGCAAACTCAACCTCTCGGTTAGGTGGGAACTCATCAATATCATCGGGAAACACTTCCGGAAATTCACACACAACCGGAATCTGCTCCAACCTTTGATCATCACCCGAAACACCCGCGGCTAACAACAAGATACCCTGACATTCGGTTCCAGAACAATTCACCATCATCGAATTCAAGTAATAATTATTCACTACGACCGGTCCTTCAGTATCCTCCGGCATAAAGTACACCGATTTTGTAGAACAATCAAGCAGAACATGGTTCTTAGATAACCAGTCCAATCCCAAGATAAGATCAAGACCAATCATCGGCAAGCAGATTAAATCATGAACAAAATCACGCTGCTTGAATCTAAGGGAAACTTCCGGACATCCTAGCCTAGTTACCATGGCTTCATGGGTAGCATTATATACCTTTAGGTCATAACCTAAGGTTACAATCTTCAATCCTAACTCATGAGCTTTCTCAAACTTATCAGTATACTCTGATATGGACATAGTACCCTGCTTCAACTGTAACAATTCAAGTTCCTTAGCCGTCCTAGCAGAAGTCGGAAAGTACTTCTTATAGAACTCTTCTTGAAAGACATTCCAAGTGATATAGTCATCACCCTGCTGCAGAAGACGTCGGATACCTTGCCACCAATGCGACGCTTCACCGACAAGCATATAGGTAGCAAACTCGACACGCTGTCCTTCAGGCACCACTTGCGCTTGCAATGCTCGCTCCATAGCCTGAAACCATGTATCAGCCTCAGTCGGACTAGTAGTTCCCTTGAACTTAGGTGGATTAACCTTCAAAAAGTTTGCCAGTGTCATCGGGCCTTGAACTCCACCTCCATCATTACCATGGTTGTTCATTTGTTGACCAAGAGCCTCAGCAGTGGCTTGCATAGCAGCAGCCATGTTCTCCAACGCAGTCATGAAGTTCACCGGGTCATTAGGGTTATTCTCCGGTGCACGAGCATTCGTACGACCTCTCGCACTACCTCTACCGCGTCCACGAGGCGCCATCTGGTCCCTATACATACCAAACAATCGATATTAAGTTGATCAGTCTCAATATCGGAAGTCTAGTACTTCAAAGTCCCAAATGCATGCTCATGAACGTTTATGCCAATTATATCAAGCAGATATACTAATAGCACATAACACACACACAGAGAATGCACAGAAGCATAATCAGTCCATCCCTCAGGCTCTACAGGAACGAACTGCTCTGATACCATAATGTAACACCCTACCATACAAAGTCTTATGCTTAAGTCATAATTCAGAGATGGCAAGGTATTACGACCTCTAAAATAAAAATTTAGTAAATATATTAGTATGAATGATTGATTATAACTAGGAGCCTTTGTGGAAAAAATGGGTAAACAAAAACCGCAACTCAAAAGCGCATTACTCCGATCGATAACGTATCGAATAAGGATAGATCAACGCGAGATTATATATATACAAAAGAGTGTCAAAAACAGGAATATCAAGACTCAAGATCCAGCTGCGAAGATAACCGGTCCGAGCATAACAATATATACATATGATAAAATAAGGAAAACCCCAAAGGAAACCCAAAGGGACACAAATACATAAAACATATTCTCCAAATTCTCCCATAAGAGGAGTCATCACAGTTTGTATTATTTAATGGAGATAAAAGTATCTAAGCAAAACATATAAACCAAAAACATAGCCCCGAGAACAAAGGATCTTCGCAATATAGAAGTCTCTAGCATGCATCAGCGGGACACCTCACGTCCTGCATCTGAAAACCACAAAATCCGCATGGGTGAGAACCAGAGGTCCCCAGCATGGTAACAGTTTCCACATATAATACATAATAATAGAGGAAAGCCAAAGACAATCCTATAACTCCCTCCAGATAATATCAAAGCTTATAAACAAGCTAAACCATATAAGGGCATCTGACTAAAGATTCTTCAGTCTAACTAATACTTCCCTTTCCAATTCCTTCAAACCTCCCAACCACCAGCAGGAGCATATTATAGCAAACACAGATATATCAAACAAAGAATATACAAATAGTAGCAGTTAAGACATTTAGACAATTAGCAAGTAATATGCAGTCAAATAGGCAATCTCAAACAATTCACATAGTATGCATATGATGAATGCCTGTCCCTAGTGGCCGATGATATCATCTTGTCGGTTATAGAGCCAACCCGACAAGTCCTGGTCGCTAACCATTGGACTGTCCCTCTGTCGTGCATCCCCAAACTCGAGTTATACTCGTTATAAACTTGATCATAAACATGATCCATATTCATCACCCTCACTGGTGAATATTTACGGGGGTTCGAGCTCATCCGGGCCTTTCACAGTGCCCGGCCACACTTACGACATAGGGTTAACAGAGCTTCGAGTCTCGACCTGGAGCACGTGGTGGCTAGCCACTGCTACTACCCAAGGAAACTCGTACCTCAGATAGTGGAAGTGCAAATCACAATTATCAATAATTCAGCATCAACATGCATGAATTCTCATCCATGGATCAACATCCATATCAGCCATTCCGGCTCGCGGTTAAATCCATAACCAGCCAATATTCATAGCATACACAGCTATTCCGGCTCACGGTTAAATCCATAACCAGCCATTTCATAAACAATTACAGCCTTTCGGCCCATGGCATAACAAACACTTCCACCACCATCCTCCGCATCTCACATAATCATCTTGATCCTCATTGATCATACATTTTTCCCTTGCTTCACTCGCAAGTTATCACATTCACTAGCCCCTTTCTAATAGCTAGGCATATTATGATGATTTAAGACATGAATGGTGAGATCGGAGGCTTAGAAGTATGAGATTTGGCTTTTAAAACTCAAAAATCAACTTTGGGATGAAAACAGGGCCACGCGTACGCGCACTCCACGCGCACGCGTGGATGGCCTCAAAAACTCATCGGCGCGCAAGCGTCGTGCACGCTAACGCGTGGATTCTAAACTTGCCCATCGACGCGCACGCGTCAACCACGCGTACGCGCGGGTGTTCTCGTGCCCCAGGCACAACACCGGCACAGTTCTGGCATAACTCTCGGGAAAATGGCTGGGCATTGGGTGCAGCACAATCGGCGCGCCCGCGCACATCACGCGTACGCGTGGATTGCACTTCACGGAAGATCGGCGCGTACGCGCCAGGTGCGCCCACGCGCAAGGGTCATTCTGCTAAAGATTTTCTAAGTTAAAAGCTGCAGAATTTCACAGATTTAAACCCCAATCTTCCAACGGACATAACTTCCTCATTTTAAATCGTTTTTCACCCGTTCTTCGAACGGCATGGACATCCCGGATCCAATTTCATTTCTAAACAGATTTGGTACAAAACGGAGATCCGTAGTCCAAGTTATGTCCCGTCAAAGTATGCCCAAAAAACCATATTTTCATACAAAACCACAATATGCCATTTTCAAAACAAACCATTTTCAACTCCTTTCAAAGTCAATCAAAACATGCCAATTTCATCCCTTTTCTTTGAAAACAATCAAAATGTATCAAACTCAACATCAAGCCTCCTCAACCCACACATTGACACATTACCACAATATACACAATCACTATCTCATCATTTTAGCCCACTTCACCCAAGTGGCTCAAACTCAAACATATTGACATATCATATACTATTCCTCATGCCAATTTTCAACAACACCAATTCCAATAAACCATTAATGTACACAATCAACACCATACTCACCTTCAACATGGTTCAACCCACAATGCAACCATAACCAATCATCAAGCATATATCACAACATGTATATTTCTCATACATCATACCACCAAGGCATCAATAATCATCATCACATATATGACCACATCATATATCTCAATCATTCAACAACATCAACCATTCAATGCCTATCTTAGGGCCTCTAGCCTAAGTATTTCCTACCACATTACATATTAGATACGGGAAACCGAAACCATACCTTAGCCGATTTTTCCAAGCTCCACCGGAGCACTTCCAAACCACTTATCCACAAGCTCTCAAGGCCTCAACACCTCCAAGAACAGATTTTCACCACCAAACCCTTTCCAAGCCTTTCAAAGTCACCAATCAAGCTCCAATATTCACATACACACAACCTAAGCCACAATCATCATACCCATACACAACATCTCAAAACCCAAGCATCATAAAACAACAAAATACACTAGGGTTGAGAATCTTACCACCTCCAAGGTCCAAGGAGACAAGATTAACCTTCTCCTTCAAGAGAGTTGGGTCCTATAACATCAAAGAACCCAAAATCTCAACATTTAACCCATGAAACTCGAAAATAAGGGCTGAGATTTCGAACAGCAATACGTGGCTTACCTCAAGATTGATTATATGGGTTTTGTAGAGCTCTCCGCGGTGAACGCGTGGCCGCAAACGGGGCGGCAATCGGAGCTCTAGATCAAAAGTTATGGTGGTTTGAAGATCAACCAAGGGAGAGAACTTGAGAGAGTGTTCTTCCTCCCTTTCTTTCTAATTTCAGCTGTGTGTGTAACAAATGAGGAGAGAGAGTGCTGAAAACTAGGGTTTTGGTTAAGTTATGTTGGGCCAAGGGCCCACTTTGGGTCCGGTTGGCCCGGTTTGGCCCGTTCGGTCCAATCTTGGTCCGAATTCTACAAAATTGGTACCAAAATTCTCGTCTCAATCTCCTCTATCACATTTAGCCATAAAAATCACATTATAGGCTTTCTAGAATAAATTCTCATTTATGGGTTAATTAGCCGTTAATTAACCGGGTTTTACATTCTACCCACCTAATTGGGAATTTTGCCCACAAAATTCAAATGCAATTACCTGAGAATAAATGCGGATAATCCGTTCGCATCTCCGACTCAAGTTCCCAAGTGTGTTCCTCAACGCCGCCTCGACTCCATGCCACTTTGACTAATGAAACCTCTTTTCCTCGCAACCGTTTGATACTAGTATCATCAATTCTGACTGGAGCCACTGGAAGCGTCAAATCTTCCCTCAACTGAACCGATTCAGGTTCTAACACATGGCTAGCATCAGGAGTGTACTTCCGAAGCTGCGACACGTGGAACACGTCGTGCAGGTTCGAAAGATGAGGTGGTAGAGCCATCCGATACGCCACCGGTCCAATCCTCTCTAGGATCTGAAATGGACCAATGTATCGAGGATTCAACTTCTTTGCCTTAATCGCCCTACCTACTCCAGTAGTCGGAGTAACCTTAAGGAAAACATGGTCCCCTTCCTCAAATTCTAAGGGCTTTCGCCTTTGATCGGCGTAACTCTTTTGACGACTCTGTGCCGTAAACATCCTATCACGGATTTTCTTGACCTGTTCAGTAGTCTCAGCTATCATTTCTGGCCCCAACAAGCTTTTCTCTCCAGCTTCATACCAACATGGCGGGGATTGACATTTTCTCCCATACAAGGCCTCATACGGAGCCATTCCGATGCTCGCATGATAACTATTATTGTATGCAAACTCCACCAATGGCATATACCGATCCCAACTCGCCGGTTGGTCCAAAACACAAGCTCTCAACATATCCTCTAGTGTTTGGATTGTCCTCTCAGATTGACCATCTGTTTGAGGATGGTAAGCCGTGCTCAAGCTTAATCGGGTTCCAAAAGCTTTCTGAAATACACCCCAAAACCTTGAAGTGAAACGAGGATCTCTATCAGAGATTATAGTAGCAGGTACACCATGAAGTCTCACAATCTCCTTTAGGTACAACCGTGCTAGCTCCTCAAGGGTGTAAGTCATACGAATGGGCAAAAAGTGAGCTGACTTCGTCAGTCGGTCCACAATCACCCAAACAGCATCAAAACCAGTCCTAGTCCTTGGCAATCCTGACACAAAGTCCATTGCAATACTTTCCCACTTCCATTGTGGAATCTCTAAAGGTTGCAACATACCGGCGGGCTTTTGATGTTCAATCTTTACCTTTTGACAAGTTAAGCACTTTGAAACATACTCCGCCACATCATTCTTCATACCCGGCCACCAAAACATCGCCTTTAAATCATGGTACATCTTAGTACTTCCCGGGTGAATGGAGAATCCGCTTTTGTGTGCCTCCTTTAAGATATCTTGCCTCAAAGTGCCAACATCCGGCACAATGATTCTACCCTTGAATCTCCATAACCCATCTTTTTCTTCCGACACTCTCCACTGTTTCCCTTGCTCAATGGCCGGTAACACTTTCCATAATGCTTCATCATTTTGATGAGCCTTTAGGAGTTCGGACTTGAAATCACTTGAGATCTCTAATCGGCTCAAACACAAAGTTCCGGATACTTCTCGAGCACCGATTTTTAGACTCTCGAATCCCTTGAGCAACTTCTCCTCTTGAAGCATCATCCAAGCCGCATATAACGACTTCCGACTTAACGCATCCGCCACTACGTTCGCCTTTCCCGGATGGTAATGCAACTCAAAGTCGTAGTCTTTCAACAATTCCATCCACCTCCTCTGCCTCATATTGAGCTCTTTCTGATCAAAGAGGTACTTCAAGCTCTTATGATCAGAGAAAACTTGGAACTTAACCCCATAGAGATAATGTCTCCACACCTTCAAGGCAAACACAACCGCAGCGAGTTCCAAATCGTGCGTAGGGTAACTAACCTCATGAGGTCTCAACTGTCGTGAGGCATACGCCACCACATTACGATGCTGCATCAGCACGCACCCTAAACCCTTCAATGAGGCATCACAATACACTTCAAATGGCTCATTCGACTCGGGTAACACTAACACAGGTGCAGTGGTCAACTTTTTCTTCAATGTCTGAAAGCTCTCTTCGCATTCAGGAGTCCAAACAAACGGAGTGTCTTTTCGGGTTAACTTCGTCATTGGCAAAGCTATCTGTGAAAAGCCCTTGATAAACCTTCGGTAATAGCCAGCTAAACCCAGAAAACTCCTTATCTCTGTTATGGTGGTTGGTTGTTTCCAATCCATCACCGCCTCCACCTTAGTTGGGTCTACGGCTATTCCCTTCTCACTCACCACATGGCCCAAAAACTTCACATCACTCTTCCAAAACTCACACTTAGACAGTTTTGCATAAAGTTTCTTCTCCTTTAGAATCTGCAACACGGTTCTCAAGTGTTCCGCATGCTCTTCTTCAGTCTTGGAATAAATCAGTATGTCATCAATGAAGACAACAACGAATTTATCCAGAAACGGACGGAAGACTCTATTCATGTAATCCATGAATATCGCAGGAGCGTTCGTCAACCCAAAGGACATCACAGTGTACTCATAATGACCATAACGAGTCCTAAAAGCGGTCTTAGGGATATCCTCACCCCTCACCCTTATTTGGTGATAACCGGATCGCAAATCAATCTTGGAGAAAACTCCCGCTCCTTGTAACTGATCCATGAGATCATCAATTCTCGGCAATGGGTACTTATTCTTTATTGTAACCTTGTTCAGTTGCCTGTAATCCACACAGAGCCGCATACTCCCATCCTTCTTCTTCACCAGTAACACTGGAGCACCCCATGGAGAGACACTAGGCCGTATGAAATTCTTTCCCAACAAATCCTCTAACTGAGACTTTAGCTCGTTCATCTCTAATGGTGACATCCTATAAGGAGCACTTGAGATTGGTCCCGCCCCGGGCACCAACTCAATAGCAAACTCAACCTCTCGGTTAGGTGGGAACTCATCAATATCATCGGGAAACACTTCCGAAAATTCACACACAACCGGAATCTGCTCCAACCTTTGATCATCACCCGAAACACCCGCGGCTAACAACAAGATACCCTGACATTCGGTTCCAGAACAATTCACCATCATCGAATTCAAGTAATAATTATTCACTACGACCGGTCCTTCAGTATCCTCCGGCATAAAGTACACCGATTTTGTAGAACAATCAAGCAGAACATGGTTCTTAGATAACCAGTCCAATCCCAAGATAAGATCAAGACCAATCATCGGCAAGCAGATTAAATCATGAACAAAATCACGCTGCTTGAATCTAAGGGAAACTTCCGGACATCCTAGCCTAGTTACCATGGCTTCATGGGTAGCATTATATACCTTTAGGTCATAACCTAAGGTTACAATCTTCAATCCTAACTCATGAGCTTTCTCAAACTTATCAGTATACTCTGATATGGACATAGTACCCTGCTTCAACTGTAACAATTCAAGTTCCTTAGCCGTCCTAGCAGAAGTCGGAAAGTACTTCTTATAGAACTCTTCTTGAAAGACATTCCAAGTGATATAGTCATCACCCTGCTGCAGAAGACGTCGGATACCTTGCCACCAATGCGACGCTTCACCGACAAGCATATAGGTAGCAAACTCGACACGCTGTCCTTCAGGCACCACTTGCGCTTGCAATGCTCGCTCCATAGCCTGAAACCATGTATCAGCCTCAGTCGGACTAGTAGTTCCCTTGAACTTAGGTGGATTAACCTTCAAAAAGTTTGCCAGTGTCATCGGGCCTTGAACTCCACCTCCATCATTACCATGGTTGTTCATTTGTTGACCAAGAGCCTCAGCAGTGGCTTGCATAGCAGCAGCCATGTTCTCCAACGCAGTCATGAAGTTCACCGGGTCATTAGGGTTATTCTCCGGTGCACGAGCATTCGTACGACCTCTCGCACTACCTCTACCGCGTCCACGAGGCGCCATCTGGTCCCTATACATACCAAACAATCGATATTAAGTTGATCAGTCTCAATATCGGAAGTCTAGTACTTCAAAGTCCCAAATGCATGCTCATGAACGTTTATGCCAATTATATCAAGCAGATATACTAATAGCACATAACACACACACAGAGAATGCACAGAAGCATAATCAGTCCATCCCTCAGGCTCTACAGGAACGAACTGCTCTGATACCATAATGTAACACCCTACCATACAAAGTCTTATGCTTAAGTCATAATTCAGAGATGGCAAGGTATTACGACCTCTAAAATAAAAATTTAGTAAATATATTAGTATGAATGATTGATTATAACTAGGAGCCTTTGTGGAAAAAAGGGGTAAACAAAAACCGCAACTCAAAAGCGCATTACTCCGATCGATAACGTATCGAATAAGGATAGATCAACGCGAGATTATATATATACAAAAGAGTGTCAAAAATAGGAATATCAAGACTCAAGATCCGGCTGCGAAGATAACCGGTCCGAGCATAACAATATATACATATGATAAAATAAGGAAAACCCCAAAGGAAACCCAAAGGGACACAAATACATAAAACATATTCTCCAAATTCTCCCATAAGAGGAGTCATCACAGTTTGTATTATTTAATGGAGATAAAAGTATCTAAGCAAAACATATAAACCAAAAACATAGCCCCGAGAACAAAGGATCTTCGCAATATAGAAGTCTCTAGCATGCATCAGCGGGACACCTCACGTCCTGCATCTGAAAACCACAAAATCCGCATGGGTGAGAACCAGAGGTCCCCAGCATGGTAACAGTTTCCACATATATAATACATAATAATAGAGGAAAGCCAAAGACAATCCTATAACTCCCTCCAGATAATATCAAAGCTTATAAACAAGCTAAACCATATAAGGGCATCTGACTAAAGATTCTTCAGTCTAACTAATACTTCCCTTTCCAATTCCTTCAAACCTCCCAACCACCAGCAGGAGCATATTATAGCAAACACAGATATATCAAACAAAGAATATACAAATAGTAGCAGTTAAGACATTTAGACAATTAGCAAGTAATATGCAGTCAAATAGGCAATCTCAAACAATTCACATAGTATGCATATGATGAATGCCTGTCCCTAGTGGCCGATGATATCATCTTGTCGGTTATAGAGCCAACCCGACAAGTCCTGGTCGCTAACCATTGGACTGTCCCTCTGTCGTGCATCCCCAAACTCGAGTTATACTCGTTATAAACTTGATCATAAACATGATCCATATTCATCACCCTCACTGGTGAATATTTACGGGGGTTCGAGCTCATCCGGGCCTTTCACAGTGCCCGGCCACACTTACGACATAGGGTTAACAGAGCTTCGAGTCTCGACCTGGAGCACGTGGTGGCTAGCCACTGCTACTACCCAAGGAAACTCGTACCTCAGATAGTGGAAGTGCAAATCACAATTATCAATAATTCAGCATCAACATGCATGAATTCTCATCCATGGATCAACATCCATATCAGCCATTCCGGCTCGCGGTTAAATCCATAACCAGCCAATATTCATAGCATACACAGCTATTCCGGCTCACGGTTAAATCCATAACCAGCCATTTCATAAACAATTACAGCCTTTCGGCCCATGGCATAACAAACACTTCCACCACCATCCTCCGCATCTCACATAATCATCTTGATCCTCATTGATCATACATTTTTCCCTTGCTTCACTCGCAAGTTATCACATTCACTAGCCCCTTTCTAATAGCTAGGCATATTATGATGATTTAAGACATGAATGGTGAGATCGGAGGCTTAGAAGTATGAGATTTGGCTTTTAAAACTCAAAAATCAACTTTGGGATGAAAACAGGGCCACGCGTACGCGCACTCCACGCGCACGCGTGGATGGCCTCAAAAACTCATCGGCGCGCAAGCGTCGTGCACGCTAACGCGTGGATTCTAAACTTGCCCATCGACGCGCACGCGTCAACCACGCGTACGCGCGGGTGTTCTCGTGCCCCAGGCACAACACCGGCACAGTTCTGGCATAACTCTCGGGAAAATGGCTGGGCATTGGGTGCAGCACAATCGGCGCGCCCGCGCACATCACGCGTACGCGTGGATTGCACTTCACGGAAGATCGGCGCGTACGCGCCAGGTGCGCCCACGCGCAAGGGTCATTCTGCTAAAGATTTTCTAAGTTAAAAGCTGCAGAATTTCACAGATTTAAACCCCAATCTTCCAACGGACATAACTTCCTCATTTTAAATCGTTTTTCACCCGTTCTTCGAACGGCATGGACATCCCGGATCCAATTTCATTTCTAAACAGATTTGGTACAAAACGGAGATCCGTAGTCCAAGTTATGTCCCGTCAAAGTATGCCCAAAAAACCATATTTTCATACAAAACCACAATATGCCATTTTCAAAACAAACCATTTTCAACTCCTTTCAAAGTCAATCAAAACATGCCAATTTCATCCCTTTTCTTTGAAAACAATCAAAATGTATCAAACTCAACATCAAGCCTCCTCAACCCACACATTGACACATTACCACAATATACACAATCACTATCTCATCATTTTAGCCCACTTCACCCAAGTGGCTCAAACTCAAACATATTGACATATCATATACTATTCCTCATGCCAATTTTCAACAACACCAATTCCAATAAACCATTAATGTACACAATCAACACCATACTCACCTTCAACATGGTTCAACCCACAATGCAACCATAACCAATCATCAAGCATATATCACAACATGTATATTCTCATACATCATACCACCAAGGCATCAATAATCATCATCACATATATGACCACATCATATATCTCAATCATTCAACAACATCAACCATTCAATGCCTATCTTAGGGCCTCTAGCCTAAGTATTTCCTACCACATTACATATTAGATACGGGAAACCGAAACCATACCTTAGCCGATTTTCCCAAGCTCCACCGGAGCACTTCCAAACCACTTATCCACAAGCTCTCAAGGCCTCAACACCTCCAAGAACAGATTTTTCACCACCAAACCCTTTCCAAGCCTTTCAAAGTCACCAATCAAGCTCCAATATTCACATACACACAACCTAAGCCACAATCATCATACCCATACACAACATCTCAAAACCCAAGCATCATAAAACAACAAAATACACTAGGGTTGAGAATCTTACCACCTCCAAGGTCCAAGGAGACAAGATTAACCTTCTCCTTCAAGAGAGTTGGGTCCTATAACATCAAAGAACCCAAAATCTCAACATTTAACCCATGAAACTCGAAAATAAGGGCTGAGATTTCGAACAGCAATACGTGGCTTACCTCAAGATTGATTATATGGGTTTTGTAGAGCTCTCCGCGGTGAACGCGTGGCCGCAAACGGGGCGGCAATCGGAGCTCTAGATCAAAAGTTATGGTGGTTTGAAGATCAACCAAGGGAGAGAACTTGAGAGAGTGTTCTTCCTCCCTTTCTTTCTAATTTCAGCTTGTGTGTGTAACAAATGAGGAGAGAGAGTGCTGAAAACTAGGGTTTTGGTTAAGTTATGTTGGGCCAAGGGCCCACTTTGGGTCCGGTTGGCCCGGTTTGGCCCGTTCGGTCCAATCTTGGTCCGAATTCTACAAAATTGGTACCAAAATTCTCGTCTCAATCTCCTCTATCACATTTAGCCATAAAAATCACATTATAGGCTTTCTAGAATAAATTCTCATTTATGGGTTAATTAGCCGTTAATTAACCGGGTTTTACATTCTACCCACCTAATTGGGAATTTTGCCCACAAAATTCAAATGCAATTACCTGAGAATAAATGCGGATAATACGTTCGCATCTCCGACTCAAGTTCCCAAGTGTGTTCCTCAACGCCGCCTCGACTCCATGCCACTTTGACTAATAAAACCTCTTTTCCTCGCAACCGTTTGATACTAGTATCATCAATTCTGACTGGAGCCACTGGAAGCGTCAAATCTTCCCTCAACTGAACCGATTCAGGTTCTAACACATGGCTAGCATCAGGAGTGTACTTCTGAAGCTGCGACACGTGGAACACGTCGTGCAGGTTCGAAAGATGAGGTGGTAGAGCCATCCGATACGCCACCGGTCCAATCCTCTCTAGGATCTGAAATGGACCAATGTATCGAGGATTCAACTTCTTTGCCTTAATCGCCCTACCTACTCCAGTAGTCGGAGTAACCTTAAGGAAAACATGGTCCCCTTCCTCAAATTCTAAGGGCTTTCGCCTTTGATCGGCGTAACTCTTTTGACGACTCTGTGCCGTAAACATCCTATCACGGATTTCTTGACCTGTTCAGTAGTCTCAGCTATCATTTCTGGCCCCAACAAGCTTTTCTCTCCAGCTTCATACCAACATGGCGGGGATTGACATTTTCTCCCATACAAGGCCTCATACGGAGCCATTCCGATGCTCGCATGATAACTATTATTGTATGCAAACTCCACCAATGGCATATACCGATCCCAACTCGCCGGTTGGTCCAAAACACAAGCTCTCAACATATCCTCTAGTGTTTGGATTGTCCTCTCAGATTGACCATCTGTTTGAGGATGGTAAGCCGTGCTCAAGCTTAATCGGGTTCCAAAAGCTTTCTGAAATACACCCCAAAACCTTGAAGTGAAACGAGGATCTCTATCAGAGATTATAGTAGCAGGTACACCATGAAGTCTCACAATCTCCTTTAGGTACAACCGTGCTAGCTCCTCAAGGGTGTAAGTCATACGAATGGGCAAAAAGTGAGCTGACTTCGTCAGTCGGTCCACAATCACCCAAACAGCATCAAAACCAGTCCTAGTCCTTGGCAATCCTGACACAAAGTCCATTGCAATACTTTCCCACTTCCATTGTGGAATCTCTAAAGGTTGCAACATACCGGCGGGCTTTTGATGTTCAATCTTTACCTTTTGACAAGTTAAGCACTTTGAAACATACTCCGCCACATCATTCTTCATACCCGGCCACCAAAACATCGCCTTTAAATCATGGTACATCTTAGTACTTCCCGGGTGAATGGAGAATCCGCTTTTGTGTGCCTCCTTTAAGATATCTTGCCTCAAAGTGCCAACATCCGGCACAATGATTCTACCCTTGAATCTCCATAACCCATCTTTTTCTTCCGACACTCTCCACTGTTTCCCTTGCTCAATGGCCGGTAACACTTTCCATAATGCTTCATCATTTTGATGAGCCTTTAGGAGTTCGGACTTGAAATCACTTGAGATCTCTAATCGGCTCAAACACAAAGTTCCGGATACTTCTCGAGCACCGATTTTTAGACTCTCGAATCCCTTGAGCAACTTCTCCTCTTGAAGCATCATCCAAGCCGCATATAACGACTTCCGACTTAACGCATCCGCCACTACGTTCGCCTTTCCCGGATGGTAATGCAACTCAAAGTCGTAGTCTTTCAACAATTCCATCCACCTCCTCTGCCTCATATTGAGCTCTTTCTGATCAAAGAGGTACTTCAAGCTCTTATGATCAGAGAAAACTTGGAACTTAACCCCATAGAGATAATGTCTCCACACCTTCAAGGCAAACACAACCGCAGCGAGTTCCAAATCGTGCGTAGGGTAACTAACCTCATGAGGTCTCAACTGTCGTGAGGCATACGCCACCACATTACGATGCTGCATCAGCACGCACCCTAAACCCTTCAATGAGGCATCACAATACACTTCAAATGGCTCATTCGACTCGGGTAACACTAACACAGGTGCAGTGGTCAACTTTTCTTCAATGTCTGAAAGCTCTCTTCGCATTCAGGAGTCCAAACAAACGGAGTGTCTTTTCGGGTTAACTTCGTCATTGGCAAAGCTATCTGTGAAAAGCCCTTGATAAACCTTCGGTAATAGCCAGCTAAACCCAGAAAACTCCTTATCTCTGTTATGGTGGTTGGTTGTTTCCAATCCATCACCGCCTCCACCTTAGTTGGGTCTACGGCTATTCCCTTCTCACTCACCACATGGCCCAAAAACTTCACATCACTCTTCCAAAACTCACACTTAGACAGTTTTGCATAAAGTTTCTTCTCCTTTAGAATCTGCAACACGGTTCTCAAGTGTTCCGCATGCTCTTCTTCAGTCTTGGAATAAATCAGTATGTCATCAATGAAGACAACAACGAATTTATCCAGAAACGGACGGAAGACTCTATTCATGTAATCCATGAATATCGCAGGAGCGTTCGTCAACCCAAAGGACATCACAGTGTACTCATAATGACCATAACGAGTCCTAAAAGCGGTCTTAGGGATATCCTCACCCCTCACCCTTATTTGGTGATAACCGGATCGCAAATCAATCTTGGAGAAAACTCCCGCTCCTTGTAACTGATCCATGAGATCATCAATTCTCGGCAATGGGTACTTATTCTTTATTGTAACCTTGTTCAGTTGCCTGTAATCCACACAGAGCCGCATACTCCCATCCTTCTTCTTCACCAGTAACACTGGAGCACCCCATGGAGAGACACTAGGCCGTATGAAATTCTTTCCCAACAAATCCTCTAACTGAGACTTTAGCTCGTTCATCTCTAATGGTGACATCCTATAAGGAGCACTTGAGATTGGTCCCGCCCCGGGCACCAACTCAATAGCAAACTCAACCTCTCGGTTAGGTGGGAACTCATCAATATCATCGGGAAACACTTCCGAAAATTCACACACAACCGGAATCTGCTCCAACCTTTGATCATCACCCGAAACACCCGCGGCTAACAACAAGATACCCTGACATTCGGTTCCAGAACAATTCACCATCATCGAATTCAAGTAATAATTATTCACTACGACCGGTCCTTCAGTATCCTCCGGCATAAAGTACACCGATTTTGTAGAACAATCAAGCAGAACATGGTTCTTAGATAACCAGTCCAATCCCAAGATAAGATCAAGACCAATCATCGGCAAGCAGATTAAATCATGAACAAAATCACGCTGCTTGAATCTAAGGGAAACTTCCGGACATCCTAGCCTAGTTACCATGGCTTCATGGGTAGCATTATATACCTTTAGCTCATAACCTAAGGTTACAATCTTCAATCCTAACTCATGAGCTTTCTCAAACTTATCAGTATACTCTGATATGGACATAGTACCCTGCTTCAACTGTAACAATTCAAGTTCCTTAGCCGTCCTAGCAGAAGTCGGAAAGTACTTCTTATAGAACTCTTCTTGAAAGACATTCCAAGTGATATAGTCATCACCCTGCTGCAGAAGACGTCGGATACCTTGCCACCAATGCGACGCTTCACCGACAAGCATATAGGTAGCAAACTCGACACGCTGTCCTTCAGGCACCACTTGCGCTTGCAATGCTCGCTCCATAGCCTGAAACCATGTATCAGCCTCAGTCGGACTAGTAGTTCCCTTGAACTTAGGTGGATTAACCTTCAAAAAGTTTGCCAGTGTCATCGGGCCTTGAACTCCACCTCCATCATTACCATGGTTGTTCATTTGTTGACCAAGAGCCTCAGCAGTGGCTTGCATAGCAGCAGCCATGTTCTCCAACGCAGTCATGAAGTTCACCGGGTCATTAGGGTTATTCTCCGGTGCACGAGCATTCGTACGACCTCTCGCACTACCTCTACCGCGTCCACGAGGCGCCATCTGGTCCCTATACATACCAAACAATCGATATTAAGTTGATCAGTCTCAATATCGGAAGTCTAGTACTTCAAAGTCCCAAATGCATGCTCATGAACGTTTATGCCAATTATATCAAGCAGATATACTAATAGCACATAACACACACACAGAGAATGCACAGAAGCATAATCAGTCCATCCCTCAGGCTCTACAGGAACGAACTGCTCTGATACCATAATGTAACACCCTACCATACAAAGTCTTATGCTTAAGTCATAATTCAGAGATGGCAAGGTATTACGACCTCTAAAATAAAAATTTAGTAAATATATTAGTATGAATGATTGATTATAACTAGGAGCCTTTGTGGAAAAAAGGGGTAAACAAAAACCGCAACTCAAAAGCGCATTACTCCGATCGATAACGTATCGAATAAGGATAGATCAACGCGAGATTATATATATACAAAAGAGTGTCAAAAATAGGAATATCAAGACTCAAGATCCGGCTGCGAAGATAACCGGTCCGAGCATAACAATATATACATATGATAAAATAAGGAAAACCCCAAAGGAAACCCAAAGGGACACAAATACATAAAACATATTCTCCAAATTCTCCCATAAGAGGAGTCATCACAGTTTGTATTATTTAATGGAGATAAAAGTATCTAAGCAAAACATATAAACCAAAAACATAGCCCCGAGAACAAAGGATCTTCGCAATATAGAAGTCTCTAGCATGCATCAGCGGGACACCTCACGTCCTGCATCTGAAAACCACAAAATCCGCATGGGTGAGAACCAGAGGTCCCCAGCATGGTAACAGTTTCCACATATATAATACATAATAATAGAGGAAAGCCAAAGACAATCCTATAACTCCCTCCAGATAATATCAAAGCTTATAAACAAGCTAAACCATATAAGGGCATCTGACTAAAGATTCTTCAGTCTAACTAATACTTCCCTTTCCAATTCCTTCAAACCTCCCAACCACCAGCAGGAGCATATTATAGCAAACACAGATATATCAAACAAAGAATATACAAATAGTAGCAGTTAAGACATTTAGACAATTAGCAAGTAATATGCAGTCAAATAGGCAATCTCAAACAATTCACATAGTATGCATATGATGAATGCCTGTCCCTAGTGGCCGATGATATCATCTTGTCGGTTATAGAGCCAACCCGACAAGTCCTGGTCGCTAACCATTGGACTGTCCCTCTGTCGTGCATCCCCAAACTCGAGTTATACTCGTTATAAACTTGATCATAAACATGATCCATATTCATCACCCTCACTGGTGAATATTTACGGGGGTTCGAGCTCATCCGGGCCTTTCACAGTGCCCGGCCACACTTACGACATAGGGTTAACAGAGCTTCGAGTCTCGACCTGGAGCACGTGGTGGCTAGCCACTGCTACTACCCAAGGAAACTCGTACCTCAGATAGTGGAAGTGCAAATCACAATTATCAATAATTCAGCATCAACATGCATGAATTCTCATCCATGGATCAACATCCATATCAGCCATTCCGGCTCGCGGTTAAATCCATAACCAGCCAATATTCATAGCATACACAGCTATTCCGGCTCACGGTTAAATCCATAACCAGCCATTTCATAAACAATTACAGCCTTTCGGCCCATGGCATAACAAACACTTCCACCACCATCCTCCGCATCTCACATAATCATCTTGATCCTCATTGATCATACATTTTTCCCTTGCTTCACTCGCAAGTTATCACATTCACTAGCCCCTTTCTAATAGCTAGGCATATTATGATGATTTAAGACATGAATGGTGAGATCGGAGGCTTAGAAGTATGAGATTTGGCTTTTAAAACTCAAAAATCAACTTTGGGATGAAAACAGGGCCACGCGTACGCGCACTCCACGCGCACGCGTGGATGGCCTCAAAAACTCATCGGCGCGCAAGCGTCGTGCACGCTAACGCGTGGATTCCAAACTTGCCCATCGACGCGCACGCGTCAACCACGCGTACGCGCGGGTGTTCTCGTGCCCCAGGCACAACACCGGCACAGTTCTGGCATAACTCTCGGGAAAATGGCTGGGCATTGGGTGCAGCACAATCGGCGCGCCCGCGCACATCACGCGTACGCGTGGATTGCACTTCACGGAAGATCGGCGCGTACGCGCCAGGTGCGCCCACGCGCAAGGGTCATTCTGCTAAAGATTTTCTAAGTTAAAAGCTGCAGAATTTCACAGATTTAAACCCCAATCTTCCAACGGACATAACTTCCTCATTTTAAATCGTTTTTCACCCGTTCTTCGAACGGCATGGACATCCCGGATCCAATTTCATTTCTAAACAGATTTGGTACAAAACGGAGATCCGTAGTCCAAGTTATGTCCCGTCAAAGTATGCCCAAAAAACCATATTTTCATACAAAACCACAATATGCCATTTTCAAAACAAACCATTTTCAACTCCTTTCAAAGTCAATCAAAACATGCCAATTTCATCCCTTTTCTTTGAAAACAATCAAAATGTATCAAACTCAACATCAAGCCTCCTCAACCCACACATTGACACATTACCACAATATACACAATCACTATCTCATCATTTTAGCCCACTTCACCCAAGTGGCTCAAACTCAAACATATTGACATATCATATACTATTCCTCATGCCAATTTTCAACAACACCAATTCCAATAAACCATTAATGTACACAATCAACACCATACTCACCTTCAACATGGTTCAACCCACAATGCAACCATAACCAATCATCAAGCATATATCACAACATGTATATTTCTCATACATCATACCACCAAGGCATCAATAATCATCATCACATATATGACCACATCATATATCTCAATCATTCAACAACATCAACCATTCAATGCCTATCTTAGGGCCTCTAGCCTAAGTATTTCCTACCACATTACATATTAGATACGGGAAACCGAAACCATACCTTAGCCGATTTTCCCAAGCTCCACCGGAGCACTTCCAAACCACTTATCCACAAGCTCTCAAGGCCTCAACACCTCCAAGAACAGATTTTTCACCACCAAACCCTTTCCAAGCCTTTCAAAGTCACCAATCAAGCTCCAATATTCACATACACACAACCTAAGCCACAATCATCATACCCATACACAACATCTCAAAACCCAAGCATCATAAAACAACAAAATACACTAGGGTTGAGAATCTTACCACCTCCAAGGTCCAAGGAGACAAGATTAACCTTCTCCTTCAAGAGAGTTGGGTCCTATAACATCAAAGAACCCAAAATCTCAACATTTAACCCATGAAACTCGAAAATAAGGGCTGAGATTTCGAACAGCAATACGTGGCTTACCTCAAGATTGATTATATGGGTTTTGTAGAGCTCTCCGCGGTGAACGCGTGGCCGCAAACGGGGCGGCAATCGGAGCTCTAGATCAAAAGTTATGGTGGTTTGAAGATCAACCAAGGGAGAGAACTTGAGAGAGTGTTCTTCCTCCCTTTCTTTCTAATTTCAGCTTGTGTGTGTAACAAATGAGGAGAGAGAGTGCTGAAAACTAGGGTTTTGGTTAAGTTATGTTGGGCCAAGGGCCCACTTTGGGTCCGGTTGGCCCGGTTTGGCCCGTTCGGTCCAATCTTGGTCCGAATTCTACAAAATTGGTACCAAAATTCTCGTCTCAATCTCCTCTATCACATTTAGCCATAAAAATCACATTATAGGCTTTCTAGAATAAATTCTCATTTATGGGTTAATTAGCCGTTAATTAACCGGGTTTTACATTCTACCCACCTAATTGGGAATTTTGCCCACAAAATTCAAATGCAATTACCTGAGAATAAATGCGGATAATACGTTCGCATCTCCGACTCAAGTTCCCAAGTGTGTTCCTCAACGCCGCCTCGACTCCATGCCACTTTGACTAATAAAACCTCTTTTCCTCGCAACCGTTTGATACTAGTATCATCAATTCTGACTGGAGCCACTGGAAGCGTCAAATCTTCCCTCAACTGAACCGATTCAGGTTCTAACACATGGCTAGCATCAGGAGTGTACTTCTGAAGCTGCGACACGTGGAACACGTCGTGCAGGTTCGAAAGATGAGGTGGTAGAGCCATCCGATACGCCACCGGTCCAATCCTCTCTAGGATCTGAAATGGACCAATGTATCGAGGATTCAACTTCTTTGCCTTAATCGCCCTACCTACTCCAGTAGTCGGAGTAACCTTAAGGAAAACATGGTCCCCTTCCTCAAATTCTAAGGGCTTTCGCCTTTGATCGGCGTAACTCTTTTGACGACTCTGTGCCGTAAACATCCTATCACGGATTTTCTTGACCTGTTCAGTAGTCTCAGCTATCATTTCTGGCCCCAACAAGCTTTTCTCTCCAGCTTCATACCAACATGGCGGGGATTGACATTTTCTCCCATACAAGGCCTCATACGGAGCCATTCCGATGCTCGCATGATAACTATTATTGTATGCAAACTCCACCAATGGCATATACCGATCCCAACTCGCCGGTTGGTCCAAAACACAAGCTCTCAACATATCCTCTAGTGTTTGGATTGTCCTCTCAGATTGACCATCTGTTTGAGGATGGTAAGCCGTGCTCAAGCTTAATCGGGTTCCAAAAGCTTTCTGAAATACACCCCAAAACCTTGAAGTGAAACGAGGATCTCTATCAGAGATTATAGTAGCAGGTACACCATGAAGTCTCACAATCTCCTTTAGGTACAACCGTGCTAGCTCCTCAAGGGTGTAAGTCATACGAATGGGCAAAAAGTGAGCTGACTTCGTCAGTCGGTCCACAATCACCCAAACAGCATCAAAACCAGTCCTAGTCCTTGGCAATCCTGACACAAAGTCCATTGCAATACTTTCCCACTTCCATTGTGGAATCTCTAAAGGTTGCAACATACCGGCGGGCTTTTGATGTTCAATCTTTACCTTTTGACAAGTTAAGCACTTTGAAACATACTTCGCCACATCATTCTTCATACCCGGCCACCAAAACATCGCCTTTAAATCATGGTACATCTTAGTACTTCCCGGGTGAATGGAGAATCCGCTTTTGTGTGCCTCCTTTAAGATATCTTGCCTCAAAGTGCCAACATCCGGCACAATGATTCTACCCTTGAATCTCCATAACCCATCTTTTTCTTCCGACACTCTCCACTGTTTCCCTTGCTCAATGGCCGGTAACACTTTCCATAATGCTTCATCATTTTGATGAGCCTTTAGGAGTTCGGACTTGAAATCACTTGAGATCTCTAATCGGCTCAAACACAAAGTTCCGGATACTTCTCGAGCACCGATTTTTAGACTCTCGAATCCCTTGAGCAACTTCTCCTCTTGAAGCATCATCCAAGCCGCATATAACGACTTCCGACTTAACGCATCCGCCACTACGTTCGCCTTTCCCGGATGGTAATGCAACTCAAAGTCGTAGTCTTTCAACAATTCCATCCACCTCCTCTGCCTCATATTGAGCTCTTTCTGATCAAAGAGGTACTTCAAGCTCTTATGATCAGAGAAAACTTGGAACTTAACCCCATAGAGATAATGTCTCCACACCTTCAAGGAAAACACAACCGCAGCGAGTTCCAAATCGTGCGTAGGGTAACTAACCTCATGAGGTCTCAACTGTCGTGAGGCATACGCCACCACATTACGATGCTGCATCAGCACGCACCCTAAACCCTTCAATGAGGCATCACAATACACTTCAAATGGCTCATTCGACTCGGGTAACACTAACACAGGTGCAGTGGTCAACTTTTTCTTCAATGTCTGAAAGCTCTCCTCGCATTCAGGAGTCCAAACAAACGGAGTGTCTTTTCGGGTTAACTTCGTCATTGGCAAAGCTATCTGTGAAAAGCCCTTGATAAACCTTCGGTAATAGCCAGCTAAACCCAGAAAACTCCTTATCTCTGTTATGGTGGTTGGTTGTTTCCAATCCATCACCGCCTCCACCTTAGTTGGGTCTACGGCTATTCCCTTCTCACTCACCACATGGCCCAAAAACTTCACCTCACTCTTCCAAAACTCACACTTAGACAGTTTTGCATAAAGTTTCTTCTCCTTTAGAATCTGCAACACGGTCCTCAAGTGTTCCGCATGCTCTTCTTCAGTCTTGGAATAAATCAGTATGTCATCAATGAAGACAACAACGAATTTATCCAGAAACGGACGGAAGACTCTATTCATGTAATCCATGAATATCGCAGGAGCGTTCGTCAACCCAAAGGACATCACAGTGTACTCATAATGACCATAACGAGTCCTAAAAGCGGTCTTAGGGATATCCTCACCCCTCACCCTTATTTGGTGATAACCGGATCGCAAATCAATCTTGGAGAAAACTCCCGCTCCTTGTAACTGATCCATGAGATCATCAATTCTCGGCAATGGGTACTTATTCTTTATTGTAACCTTGTTCAGTTGCCTGTAATCCACACAGAGCCGCATACTCCCATCCTTCTTCTTCACCAGTAACACTGGAGCACCCCATGGAGAGACACTAGGCCGTATGAAATTCTTTCCCAACAAATCCTCTAACTGAGACTTTAGCTCGTTCATCTCTAATGGTGACATCCTATAAGGAGCACTTGAGATTGGTCCCGCCCCGGGCACCAACTCAATAGCAAACTCAACCTCTCGGTTAGGTGGGAACTCATCAATATCATCGGGAAACACTTCCGGAAATTCACACACAACCGGAATCTGCTCCAACCTTTGATCATCACCCGAAACACCCGCGGCTAACAACAAGATACCCTGACATTCGGTTCCAGAACAATTCACCATCATCGAATTCAAGTAATAATTATTCACTACGACCGGTCCTTCAGTATCCTCCGGCATAAAGTACACCGATTTTGTAGAACAATCAAGCAGAACATGGTTCTTAGATAACCAGTCCAATCCCAAGATAAGATCAAGACCAATCATCGGCAAGCAGATTAAATCATGAACAAAATCACGCTGCTTGAATCTAAGGGAAACTTCCGGACATCCTAGCCTAGTTACCATGGCTTCATGGGTAGCATTATATACCTTTAGGTCATAACCTAAGGTTACAATCTTCAATCCTAACTCATGAGCTTTCTCAAACTTATCAGTATACTCTGATATGGACATAGTACCCTGCTTCAACTGTAACAATTCAAGTTCCTTAGCCGTCCTAGCAGAAGTCGGAAAGTACTTCTTATAGAACTCTTCTTGAAAGACATTCCAAGTGATATAGTCATCACCCTGCTGCAGAAGACGTCGGATACCTTGCCACCAATGCGACGCTTCACCGACAAGCATATAGGTAGCAAACTCGACACGCTGTCCTTCAGGCACCACTTGCGCTTGCAATGCTCGCTCCATAGCCTGAAACCATGTATCAGCCTCAGTCGGACTAGTAGTTCCCTTGAACTTAGGTGGATTAACCTTCAAAAAGTTTGCCAGTGTCATCGGGCCTTGAACTCCACCTCCATCATTACCATGGTTGTTCATTTGTTGACCAAGAGCCTCAGCAGTGGCTTGCATAGCAGCAGCCATGTTCTCCAACGCAGTCATGAAGTTCACCGGGTCATTAGGGTTATTCTCCGGTGCACGAGCATTCGTACGACCTCTCGCACTACCTCTACCGCGTCCACGAGGCGCCATCTGGTCCCTATACATACCAAACAATCGATATTAAGTTGATCAGTCTCAATATCGGAAGTCTAGTACTTCAAAGTCCCAAATGCATGCTCATGAACGTTTATGCCAATTATATCAAGCAGATATACTAATAGCACATAACACACACACAGAGAATGCACAGAAGCATAATCAGTCCATCCCTCAGGCTCTACAGGAACGAACTGCTCTGATACCATAATGTAACACCCTACCATACAAAGTCTTATGCTTAAGTCATAATTCAGAGATGGCAAGGTATTACGACCTCTAAAATAAAAATTTAGTAAATATATTAGTATGAATGATTGATTATAACTAGGAGCCTTTGTGGAAAAAAGGGGTAAACAAAAACCGCAACTCAAAAGCGCATTACTCCGATCGATAACGTATCGAATAAGGATAGATCAACGCGAGATTATATATATACAAAAGAGTGTCAAAAACAGGAATATCAAGACTCAAGATCCGGCTGCGAAGATAACCGGTCCGAGCATAACAATATATACATATGATAAAATAAGGAAAACCCCAAAGGAAACCCAAAGGGACACAAATACATAAAACCTATTCTCCAAATTCTCCCATAAGAGGAGTCATCACAGTTTGTATTATTTAATGGAGATAAAAGTATCTAAGCAAAACATATAAACCAAAAACATAGCCCCGAGAACAAAGGATCTTCGCAATATAGAAGTCTCCAGCATGCATCAGCGGGACACCTCACGTCCTGCATCTGAAAACCACAAAATCCGCATGGGTGAGAACCAGAGGTCCCCAGCATGGTAACAGTTTCCACATATATAATACATAATAATAGAGAAAAGCCAAAGGCAATCCTATAACTCCCTCCAGATAATATCAAAGCTTATAAACAAGCTAAACCATATAAGGGCATCTGACTAAAGATTCTTCAGTCTAACTAATACTTCCCTTTCCAATTCCTTCAAACCTCCCAACCACCAGCAGGAGCATATTATAGCAAACACAGATATATCAAACAAAGAATATACAAATAGTAGCAGTTAAGATATTTAGACAATTAGCAAGTAATATGCAGTCAAATAGGCAATCTCAAACAATTCACATAGTATGCATATGATGAATGCCTGTCCCTAGTGGCCGATGATATCATCTTGTCGGTTATAGAGCCAACCCGACAAGTCCTGGTCGCTAACCATTGGACTGTCCCTCTGTCGTGCATCCCCAAACTCGAGTTATACTCGTTATAAACTTGATCATAAACATGATCCATATTCATCACCCTCACTGGTGAATATTTACGGGGGTTCGAGCTCATCCGGGCCTTTCACAGTGCCCGGCCACACTTACGACATAGGGTTAACAGAGCTTTGAGTCTCGACCTGGAGCACGTGGTGGCTAGCCACTGCTACTACCCAAGGAAACTCGTACCTCAGATAGTGGAAGTGCAAATCACAATTATCAATAATTCAGCATCAACATGCATGAATTCTCATCCATGGATCAACATCCATATCAGCCATTCCGGCTCGCGGTTAAATCCATAACCAGCCAATATTCATAGCATACACAGCTATTCCGGCTCACGGTTAAATCCATAACCAGCCATTTCATAAACAATTACAGCCTTTCGGCCCATGGCATAACAAACACTTCCACCACCATCCTCCGCATCTCACATAATCATCTTGATCCTCATTGATCATACATTTTTCCCTTGCTTCACTCGCAAGTTATCACATTCACTAGCCCCTTTCTAATAGCTAGGCATATTATGATGATTTAAGACATGAATGGTGAGATCGGAGGCTTAGAAGTATGAGATTTGGCTTTTAAAACTCAAAAATCAACTTTGGGATGAAAACAGGGCCACGCGTACGCGCACTCCACGCGCACGCGTGGATGGCCTCAAAAACTCATCGGCGCGCAAGCGTCGTGCACGCTAACGCGTGGATTCCAAACTTGCCCATCGACGCGCACGCGTCAACCACGCGTACGCGCGGGTGTTCTCGTGCCCCAGGCACAACACCGGCACAGTTCTGGCATAACTCTCGGGAAAATGGCTGGGCATTGGGTGCAGCACAATCGGCGCGCCCGCGCACATCACGCGTACGCGTGGATTGCACTTCACGGAAGATCGGTGCGTACGCGCCAGGTGCGCCCACGCGCAAGGGTCATTCTGCTAAAGATTTTCTAAGTTAAAAGCTGCAGAATTTCACAGATTTAAACCCCAATCTTCCAACGGACATAACTTCCTCATTTTAAATTGTTTTTCACCCGTTCTTCGAACGGCATGGACATCCCGGATCCAATTTCATTTCTAAACAGATTTGGTACAAAACGGAGATCCGTAGTCCAAGTTATGTCCCGTCAAAGTATGCCCAAAAAACCATATTTTCATACAAAACCACAATATGCCATTTTCAAAACAAACCATTTTCAACTCCTTTCAAAGTCAATCAAAACATGCCAATTTCATCCCTTTTCTTTGAAAACAATCAAAATGTATCAAACTCAACATCAAGCCTCCTCAACCCACACATTGACACATTACCACAATATACACAATCACTATCTCATCATTTTAGCCCACTTCACCCAAGTGGCTCAAACTCAAACATATTGACATATCATATACTATTCCTCATGCCAATTTTCAACAACACCAATTCCAATAAACCATTAATGTACACAATCAACACCATACTCACCTTCAACATGGTTCAACCCACAATGCAACCATAACCAATCATCAAGCATATATCACAACATGTATATTTCTCATACATCATACCACCAAGGCATCAATAATCATCATCACATATATGACCACATCATATATCTCAATCATTCAACAACATCAACCATTCAATGCCTATCTTAGGGCCTCTAGCCTAAGTATTTCCTACCACATTACATATTAGATACGGGAAACCGAAACCATACCTTAGCCGATTTTCCCAAGCTCCACCGGAGCACTTCCAAACCACTTATCCACAAGCTCTCAAGGCCTCAACACCTCCAAGAACAGATTTTTCACCACCAAACCCTTTCCAAGCCTTTCAAAGTCACCAATCAAGCTCCAATATTCACATACACACAACCTAAGCCACAATCATCATACCCATACACAACATCTCAAAACCCAAGCATCATAAAACAACAAAATACACTAGGGTTGAGAATCTTACCACCTCCAAGGTCCAAGGAGACAAGATTAACCTTCTCCTTCAAGAGAGTTGGGTCCTATAACATCAAAGAACCCAAAATCTCAACATTTAACCCATGAAACTCGAAAATAAGGGCTGAGATTTCGAACAGCAATACGTGGCTTACCTCAAGATTGATTATATGGGTTTTGTAGAGCTCTCCGCGGTGAACGCGTGGCCGCAAACGGGGCGGCAATCGGAGCTCTAGATCAAAAGTTATGGTGGTTTGAAGATCAACCAAGGGAGAGAACTTGAGAGAGTGTTCTTCCTCCCTTTCTTTCTAATTTCAGCTTGTGTGTGTAACAAATGAGGAGAGAGAGTGCTGAAAACTAGGGTTTTGGTTAAGTTATGCTGGGCCAAGGGCCCACTTTGGGTCCGGTTGGCCCGGTTTGGCCCGTTCGGTCCAATCTTGGTCCGAATTCTACAAAATTGGTACCAAAATTCTCGTCTCAATCTCCTCTATCACATTTAGCCATAAAAATCACATTATAGGCTTTCTAGAATAAATTCTCATTTATGGGTTAATTAGCCGTTAATTAACCGGGTTTTACAAAAGGTCCTATTTATAGGGAACTAGTAGCTTAAGAATTACAAAGATGAGTAAATGACATAAAAATCCACTTCCGGGCCCACTTGGTGGGTGCTTGGGCTGAGCATTATAGTATTTTCGTGTAGAGACTTCTCTTGGAGTTAAACGCCAGCTTTTGTGCCAGTTTGGGCGTTTAACTCCCACTTTGGTGCCAGTTCCGGCGTTTAACGCTGGGAATTCTGAAGGTGACTTTGAACGCCGGTTTGGGCCATCAAATCTTGGGCAAAGTATGAACTATTATATATTGCTGGAAAGCCCAGGATGTCTACTTTCCAACGCCGTTGAGAGCGCGCCAATTGGGCTTCTGTAGCACCAGAAAATCCACTTCGAGTGCAGGGAGGTCAGAATCCAACAACATCTGCAGTCCTTTTCAGTCTCTGAATCAGATTTTTGCTCAGGTCCCTCAATTTCAGCCAGAAAATACCTGAAATCACAGAAAAATACACAAACTCATAGTAAAGTCCAGAAAAGTGAATTTTAACTAAAAACTAATAAAAATATACTAAAAACTAACTAAATCCTACTAGAAACATACTAAAAACAATGCCAAAAAGCGTACAAATTATCCGCTCATCACAACACAAAACTTAAATTGTTGCTTGTCCCCAAGCAACTGAAAATCAAACAAGATAAAAAGAAGAGAATATGCAATGAACTCCAAAAACATCTATGAAGATCAATATTAATTAGATGAGCGGGGCTTTTAGCTTTTTGCCTCTGAACAGTTTTGGCATCTCACTTTATCCTTTGGAATTCAGAATGATTGGCTTCTTTAGGAACTCAGAATCCAGATAGTGTTATTGATTCTCCTAGTTAAGTATGATGATTCTTGAACACAGCTACTTTATGAGTCTTGGCCGTGGCCCAAAGCACTCTGTCTTCCAGTATTACCACCGGATACATACATGCCACAGACACATAATTGGGTGAACCTTTTCAGATTGTGACTCAGCTTTGCTAGAGTCCCCAATTAGAGGTGTCCAGGGTTCTAAGCACACTCTTTTTGCCTTGGATCACAACTTTATTTCTTTCTTTTTCTTTCTTTTTCTTTTTCCCCTTTTTTTCGTTTTTTTTTTGTATTCACTGCTTTTTCTTGCTTCAAGAATCATTTTTATGATTTTTCAGATCCTCAGTAACATGTCTCCTTTTTCATAATTCTTTCAAGAGCCAACAACTTTAACATTCATGAACCACAAATTCAAAAGACATATGCACTGTTTAAGCATACATTTAGAAAACAAAAGTATTGCCACCACATCAAAATAATTAATCTGTTATAAAATCTGAAATTCATGCAATTCTTCTCTTTTTCAATTAAGAACATTTTTCATTTTAAGAGAGGTGATGGATTCATAGGACATTCATAACTTTAAGGCATAGACACTAAGACACTAATGATCATAAGACACAAACATGGATAAACATAAGCATGATTTTTCGAAAAACATGAAAATAAGAAACAAGGAGATTAAAGAACGGGTCCACCTTAGTGATGGCGGCTTGTTCTTCCTCTTGAAGGTCTTATGGAGTGCTTGAGCTCCTCAATGTCTCTTCTTTGCCTTTGTTGCTCCTCTCTCATGGTTCTTTGATCTTCTCTAATTTCATGGAGGAGGATGGAATGTTCTTGGTGCTCCACCCTTAGTTGTCCCATGCTGGAACTCAATTCTCCTAGGGAGGTATTCAGTTGCTCCCAATATTTTTGTGGAGGAAAGTGCATCCCTTGAGGTATCTCAGGGATTTCATGATGAGTGGGATCTCTTGTTTGCTTCCCTCTTGAATCTCTCTTCCATTGAGCGCCCTCTTTCACAAATGACTGTGAGGACTTGGTCCAACCTTTGATCAAAGTTGACCCTTTTTGAGTTTGAAAGGGATCTCAGGGATCACCTTCTTCATGGCCACAACTTCATAGAAGTGGTCTTGATGCACCCTTGAGATGAATTTCTCCATCTTCCATGACTCGGAAGTGGAAGCTTTTGCCTTCCCTTTCCTCTTTCTAGAGGTTTCTCCGGCCTTGGATGCCATAAATGGTTATGGAAAAACAAAAAGCAATGCTTTTACCACACCAAACTTAAAAGGTTTGCTCGTCCTCGAGCAAAAGAAGAAAGAAGAGAGTAGAAGAAGAAGAAATAGAGGAGATGGATGAGGCTTATGTTTCGGCCAAAGGGGGAAAAGTAGTGTTTAGGGCGTGTGAAAATGAGGGAGTGAAGATGGGTTTATATAGGGTGAAGAGAGGGGTAGGTTTCGGTCATGTAAGGGTGGGTTTGGGAGGGAAAGTGGTTTGAATTTGAATGGTGAGGTAGGTGGGGTTTTATGAAGGATGGATGTGAGTGGTGAAGAGAAAGATGGGATTTGATAGGTGAAGGGTTTTTGGGGAAGAGGTATTGAGGTGATTAGTGAATGGGTGAAGAAGAAAGAGGGTGGTGGGGTTGGTGGGGATCCTGTGGGATCCACAGATCCTGAGGTGTCAAGGAAAATTCAACCCTGCACCAAGTGGCGTGCAAAAATGCACCCTTTGCCAATTCTGGCGTTAAACGCCGAGCTGGTATCCATTTCTGGCGTTTAACGCCAAGTGCTTGCCCTTTTCTGGCGTTTAACGCCAGTCTGGTGCCCCTTTCTGGCGTTAAACGCCCAGAATGGTGCCAGACTGGGCGTTAAACACCCAACTGCTACCCTTACTGGCGTTTAAACGCCAGTAGGATCTTCCTCCAGGGTGTACTATTTTTCTTCCTGTTTTTCATTCTGTTTTTGCTTTTTCACTTGATTTTGTGACTTCTCATGATCATCAACCTACAGAAAGCATAAAATAACAAAAGAAAATAGATAAAATATAACATTGGGTTGCCTCCCAACAAGCGCTTCTTTAATGTCAGTAGCTTGACAGAGGGCTCTCATGGAGCCTCACAGATACTCAGAGCAATGTTGGAACCTCCCAACACCAAACTTAGAGTTTGAATGTGGGGGTTCAACACCAAACTTAGAAGTTGGTTGTGGCCTCCCAACACCAAACTTAGAGTTTGACTGTGGGGGCTCTGTTTGACTCTGTTTTGAGAGAAGCTCTTCATGCTTCCTCTCCATGGTGACAGAGGAATATCCTTGAGCCTTAAACACAAAGGATTCTTCATTCACTTGAATGATTAATTCACCTCTGTCCACATCAATCACAGCCTTTGCTGTGGCTAGAAAGGGTCTGCCAAGGATGATAGATTCATCCATGCACTTTCCAGTCTCTAGGACTATGAAATCAGCAGGGATGTAATGGTCTTCAATCTTTACCAGAACATCCTCTACTAGTCCATAAGCTTGTTTTCTTGAATTGTCTGCCATCTCTAGTGAGATTCTTGCAGCTTGTACCTCAAAGATCCCTAGCTTCTCCATTACAGAGAGAGGCATGAGGTTTACACTTGACCCTAAGTCACACAGAGCTTTCTTAAAGGTCATGGTGCCTATGGTACAAGGTATTGAAAACTTCCCAAGATCTTGTCTCTTTTGAGGTAATCTCTGCCTAGACAAGTCATCCAGTTCTTTGGTGAGCAAAGGAGGTTCGTGCTCCCAAGTCTCATTGCCAAATAACTTGTCATTTAGCTTCATGATTGCTCCAAGGTATTTAGCAACTTGCTCTTCAGTGACATACTCATCCTCTTCAGAGGAAGAATACTCATCAGAGCTCATGAATGGCAGAGGTAAATCCAATGGAATCTCTATGGTCTCAGTGTGAGCCTCAGATTCCCATGGTTCCTCATTAGGGAACTCATTGGAGGCCAGTGGACGTCCATTGAGGTCTTCCTCAGTGGCGTTCACTGCCTCTTCCTCCTCTCCAGATTCGGCCATGTAGGTCATGTTGATGGCCTTGCACTCTCCTTTTGGATTCTCTTCTGTATTGCTTGGAAGAGTACTGGGAGGGAGTTCAGTAATTTTCTTGCTCAGCTGTCCCACTTGTGCCTCCAAATTCCTAATGGAGGACCTTGTTTCAGTGATGAAACTTTGAGTGGTTTTGATTAGATCAGAGACCATGGTTGCTAAGTCAGAGTGGTTTTGCTTAGAATTCTATGTCTGTTGCTGAGAAGATGATGGAAAAGGCTTGCCATTGCTAAACCTGTTTCTTCTACCATTATTGAAACCTTGTTGAGGTCTCTGTTGATCCTTCCATGAGAGATTTGGATGATTTCTCCATGAAGAATTATAGGTGTTTCCATAGGGTTCTCCCAGGTAATTCACCTCTTCTATTGAAGGGTTCTCAGGATTATCAGCTTCTTCTTCAGACGAAGCATCCTTAGTACTGCCTGGTGCATTTTGCATTCCAGATAGACTTTGAGAAATCAAATTGACTTGCTGAGTCAATATCTTGTTCTGAGCCAATATGGCATTCAGAGTATCAATCTCAAGAACTCCTTTCTTCTGATTTGTCCCATTGTTCACAGGATTCCTTTCAGAAGTGTACATGAATTGGTTATTTGCAACCATTTCAATTAGTTCTTGAGCTTCTATAGGCGTCTTCTTCAGATGAAGAGATCCTCCAGCAGAGCTATCCAAAGACATCTTGGACAGTTCAGACAGACCATCATAAAAAATACCTATGATGCTCCATTCAGAAAGCATGTCAGAAGGACATTTTCTGATCAATTATTTGTATCTTTCCCAAGCTTCATAGAGGGATTCTCCTTCCTTTTGTCTGAAGGTTTGGACTTCCACTCTAAGCTTACTCAATTTTTGAGGTGGAAAGAACTTTGACAAGAAGGCATTGACTAGCTTTTCCCAAGAGTTCAGGCTTTCTTTAGGTTGTGAGTCCAACCATATTCTAGCTCTGTCTCTTACAGCAAAAGGGAATAGCATAAGTCTGTAGACCTCAGGGTCAACCCCATTGGTCTTGACAGTGTCACAGATTTGCAAGAACTCAGCTAAAAACTGATGAGGATCTTCCAATGGAAGTCCATGGAACTTGCAATTCTGTTGCATTAGAGAAACTAATTGAGGTTTAAGCTCAAAGTTGTTTGCTCTAATGACAGGGATAGAGATGCTTCTCCCATAGAAGTCGGGAGTAGGTGCAGTAAAGTCACCCAGCACCTTCCTTGCATTGTTGATATTGTTGTTGTTTTCGGCTGCCATAGGTTCTTCTTCTTTGAAGATTTCTGTTAGATCCTCTACAGAGAGTTGTGCCTTAGCTTCTCTTAGCTTTCGCTTCAAGGTCCTTTCAGGTTCAGGGTCAGCCTCAACAAGAATGCCTTTGTCTTTGCTCCTGCTCATATGAAAGAGAAGGAACAAGAAAATATGGAATCCTCTATGTCACAGTATAGAGATTCCTTGAGGTGTCAGAGGAACAGAAAAATAGAAGGAAGAGGGAGAAGAATTCGAACTTAGTGAGATAGAGTTCGAATTGTGCATTGAGGAGGAGTGGTACTCCATAAATAGAAGGATGTGAGAAGAGAGGAAGAGTTTTTCGAAAATTAATAAAAAAGATTTTAAAAATCATTTTGAAAAAGATTTTGAAGAAGATATGATTGAAAACTTTTTGAAATAGATGCGATTAGAAAGATATGATTGAAGAGTTATGATTTTAAAAAGATATGATTGAAAAGATATGATTTGAAAAACAATTTAAAAAGATTTGATTTTAAAAATTAATGACTTGGCTAACAAGAAAAGATATGATTCAAACATTAAACCTTTCTCAACAGAAAAGGCAACATACTTGAAATGTTGAATCAAATCATTAATTGATAGCAAGTTTCTTTGAAAAAGGAAAGAAATTGATTTTGAAAAAGATTTGATTTTGAAAAACTTTGAAAACTTGAAAAAATTTGCATTAGAAACAAAATCTTCCCTCTTGTGCCCTCCTGGCGTTAAACGCCCAGAATGGTGCACATTCTGGCGTTTAACGCCCAATGCACTACCCTTTTGGGCGTTAAACGCCCAACCAGGTATCCTGGCTGGCGTTTAAACGCCAGTTTTCCTTCTTCACTGGGTGTTTTGAACGCCCAGCTTTTCTGTGTAATTCCTCTGCTGCATGTACTGAATCTTCAGTTTCCTGTATTATTGACTTGAAAATAGAACCAAGATCAAATAAACAATGCATGCAAGACACCAAACTTAAAATAAGACACTAGACTCAAACAAGAAACATAAAATATTTTTTTGGTTTTTATGATTTTGTAATTTTTTGTGCTTTTTCGAAAATTATATGAAAAAAAGAAAATAAAGGTTTCAGAATTCTTAATGAGAATTCCAGGGATCATTGCAATGCTAGTCTAAGACTCCGGTCCAGGAATTAGACATGGCTTCACAGCCAGCCAAGCTTTCAAAGAAAGCTCCGGTCCAAAACACTAGACATGGCCAATGGCCAGCCAAGCCTCAGCAGATTATTGCTCCAACAGCAAGATTGATAGAAATCAACAAGCTCTTGTGATGATAAGTTGAAACATCGGTCCAATAAGATTAGACATGGCTTCACAGCCAGCCAGATTTCTACAGATCATCATGAAACTCTAGAACTCATTCTTAAAGAAATTCTGAAAAAAATAAAATACCTAATCTAAGCAACAAGATGAGCCGTCAGTTGTCCATACTCGAAACAATCCCCGGCAACGGCGCCAAAAATTTGGTGCACGAAATTGTGATCATCAATGGCGCCATCAACATGGTACGCTCATTGCAATCTCAACTCTTTATCACAACTTCGCACAACTAACTAGCAAGTGTACTGGGTCGTCCAAGTAATAAACCTTACACGAGTAAGGGTCGATCCCACAGAGATTGTTGGTATGAAGCAAGCTATGGTCACCTTGTAAATCTCAGTCAGGCAGACTCAAATGGGTATAGATGATGAATAAAACATAAAGATAAAGATAGAGATACTTATGCAATTTATTGGTGAGAATTTCAGATAAGCGAATGGAGATGCTTTGTCCCTTCCGTCTCTCTGCTTTCCTACTGTCTTCATCCAATCCTTCTTACTCCTTTCCATGGCAAGCAATATGCAAGGGTTTCACCGTTGTCAGTGGCTACCTCCCATCCTCTCAGTGGAAATGTTCAACGCACCCTGTCACGGCACGGCTATCCAGCTGTTGGTTCTCGATCATGTCGGAATAGAATCCAGTGATTCTTTTGCGTCTGTCAACGCCCCACAATCGCGAGTTTGAAGCACGTCACAGTCATTCAATCATTGAATCCTACTCAGAATACCACAGACAAGGTTTAGACCTTCCGGATTCTCTTGAATGCCGCCATCAATTCTAGCTTATACCACTAAGACTCTGATCTCACGGAATGGCTGGCTCGGTTGTCAGGCGAGCGCTCTGTTGTCAGGCGATCAACCATGCGTCGTGTATCAGGAATCCAAGAGATATCCACCCAATCTAAGGTAGAACGGAGGTGGTTGTCAGTCACACGTTCATAGGTGAGAATGATGATGAGTGTCACGGATCATCACATTCATCAAGTTGAAGAACAAGTGATATCTTGGAACAAGAACAAGCTGAATTGAATAGAAGAATAATAGTAATTGCATTAATACTCGAGGTACAGCAGAGCTCCACACCTTAATCTATGGTGCGTAGAAACTCCACCGTTGAAAATACATAAGAACAAGGTCTAGGCATGGCCGTGAGGCCAGCCCCATGATCTAAGATAGCATAAGACTAAAGATAGCTACCAAGATATCAAATACAATAGTAAAAGGTCCTATTTATAGGGAACTAGTAGCTTAAGAATTACAAAGATGAGTAAATGACATAAAAATCCACTTCCGGGCCCACTTGGTGTGTGCTTGGGCTGAGCATTGAAGCATTTTCGTGTAGAGACTTCTCTTGGAGTTAAACGCCAGCTTTTGTGCCAGTTTGGGCGTTTAACTCCCACTTTGGTGCCAGTTCCGGCGTTTAACGCTGGGAATTCTGAAGGTGACTTTGAACGCCGGTTTGGGCCATCAAATCTTGGGCAAAGTGTGGACTATTATATATTGCTGGAAAGCCCAGGATGTCTACTTTCCAACGCCATTGAGAGCGCGCCAATTGGGCTTCTGTAGCTCCAGAAAATCCACTTCGAGTGCAGGGAGGTCAGAATCCAACAGCATCTGCAGTCCTTTTCAGTCTCTGAATCAGATTTTTGCTCAGGTCCCTCAATTTCAGCCAGAAAATACCTGAAATCACAGAAAAATACACAAACTCATAGTAAAGTCCAGAAAAGTGAATTTTAACTAAAAACTAATAAAAATATACTAAAAACTAACTAAGTCCTACTAGAAACATACTAAAAACAATGCCAAAAAGCGTACAAATTATCCGCTCATCAGTTCTCCCAATAACTAAAAAGTGGATCATGCCTGAATCTAACTGGGGTTCGCGGTGGTGGAGGAACTGGATCGGAAAAAAGAGAGATTCTTTCAACTATTATACTTATATACACTAACCTACATTTTTTATTTCAGTTTATTAATTACCTGAACCGATGGAGCATATTTGTTGGCTCAATCCCTTCGTTAGGGGACTTGTATTAGCTATTAGAGATGCTGCATAAAATGAATGAACATATTGACAATATGTGTCAATTTAAGCATAGACTAAGAGGTTAATGCTATTTTCTATGCATTTTGGAATCTAATTCATTATAAATGTACGTGTTTGATTTAACCTAATCCCTTAGTCAAAAAATGTACAATATAACATATATGCTATACTCTCCTTATATATTCTCATTAGCGGTCATGCATCTCTAGTTTAGTCAACTATCTTTCATTGTAAGTTTACCTTGATGGTGAATAATACATATCTCTCTTCTATTCTATATACACACACACACAAACACACTAACTTAAATATATTACTGTCTATTGATTACATTAAGCGATAGAGTAGATTTGTTGGCTCAATCCATCTATTAGGGGACTTGTAAACATTATTGGAGAGGCTGTAGAAAATTTTATAAGCATCTTATCAAAAAGTGTAAATTTTATGCATAAACTGAGCAGTTAATGCTATTTTCTATGAGTTCTGAACCATATTTTCGTATAACATTATATTTATGATTTATCCTAATCGATTTATGTAAATTGTACCATATAACTCATATGCAACACTCTGATGATGTTTTCTTTGAAAATATCACTTTAATCGACTTTAATAAATTAAATTTCCTTGTAAGTTTACCTTGATGGTGAGCAACTCCTAGGCACTTTCTTTTCTTCACTAATTTCAATGTCTGTTACATCCTAAAATGCCTACCGAGATCTGATGATATAAACATGTTGCCCCGTTAGTTGTTCATGGTAAAAGTAATGGTAATGACTGAATCTGAATAATATGGTTTCATCCACTTATTATTGTACCTTGTGCTAGCCAATTGTTTCCCAAAACCTGACATTCCTTTCTTGTATTTATTCTGTAATTTTCATTAATGTAGATAGCCTCTACATTCGTAGTACTTGTTCTGTGAGAGATTTTATTTGTGCTCTGTATAGTGTTGGGTGATTCTCCCACTAACATTGTTTGTGCAATTGGTCCCATATCTACAACAATCGTTACTAACCTCATAACAACTCTTCTCATATTCATCCCATTATGGCTTTTAAGATTGTTTATATGCTTGCATATTATAGATGAATACTCCTTTTCATGTGTCATTTTTTAAGTTGGTAAAACTTTCTTATTCACAGCTAAATATTCAATAAATACATACCTATAGGTGGAGAGTTCTTGAGTTCATAGTGGTGATTTGTTTCTGCTGTTACAAAATTGCTAACTGTCGTGTTTGCCATGCTTGTCCAATGATTATTCCAGTATTCATCCACCTTTCGCTTATTATTTGATAAGCCACAACTTTCTTCAACTGTACATCTCATACAGTTAAGAAAATATAGTGAATCTGATTATATTATGCATAAGTGAATAATTAAAAGTACTTGGATTTAGCTACTCCTTCCGTGTAAAAATGAAGACATAAGTATTTACACTTTTGAATATGACATGACTCTGATGAAAGTGGTTGTTGTATTTGATGGCAATTTGTAGTACGGCAAGATTCATTTGCTGGTTTAAATATATAATAAAAAATTTACCTTGAGTATTAAAATCTAAAGGGTTTTGGATCTCTTCCAAAGAGAACTTGCAACCTATGCTATCTGCACATTTTCTATTCAAAATATGAACACTAATCTTCTTCTGGTCTGATTTTGGTTGACTACCCATCACTTAACTGGAAAATAGTGGTGTGAAGACTATCTCATGTTACATATGTGCAGTTTTCACATATTCAGTCTCCATCTTGTTGCTTAAGTTTTTTTGAGGCAATAGAAAATTATTTTGCTACTATCTTGTGTGGCAGACCAAGCTCTTCCATGTGTAACTTTAGAATAATGAGCTCAATACTACCTTTATGTGTGTTGTCTATGAACTGGTGCTATTGCAAACCTAAGGTCATGCATTATGTTAGACCACAGCTCTATATTTTTCAAATAATTTCTTTTCATCCAGTCCTAAATAATTCATTTAACGTACTTATTATAAGTAACCCTCGTCTGCAGTTCATTTTGCCTATTTATGCAGTCAACATTAAGATTATTCTAACTAAAATAAGACAGTAATGTGTTTCAGTCAACCACTGGTGTCTAGTTAATCTGAATATCTTTGTTTAACTTGAGCTACACTTGAAAAACTCCATGTGTCAACTCCTTTTTTTTATGTAGCTTAATCTAATTGAATTGCTATTTTTAAAAATTAGCACAACGTTGATTGTCATATCACCTCAACTCTATTTATATCTATTATTCTAATAAGTTGATTATAATATCTTATTTATCATAATTCTTGGGATTTTCAGCCTTGTTGGCTTTAAACAATATGATATATGTGCTAATATGAACTATTCTTTGTTTGTTTCATTATTAGCTTACATTAACATGTGATGGCAGATGGTTACACAGTTGCATGGTATTTACATCAATAGAATTACTTCATATTTAGATAAGTAGTTCATTGATAGCCATCAATAAAAATATAAAAATTTTACGGGGTACTGTTGCATAACACCTCATTGGTATTGTTCATCTACCCAATACCTAATTGAGGTAACTCTAGTACAACAACAAAATTTAAAAGTACATGAGACATAAATTCATGAAGTCTAATTGAGCTTAGACATTTTCATGCCTAGGAACATACTGCTATAATAACAACTTTGACAACACCTAATAGACAAAACAACATAACTTTCAAAATGATAAATTAACCAAACATCACAATTGGATATTAAACCATGAAGAGCCCTTCAGAATGCAGTGTGATTATTTTTACATTGACATGCTCGTGCCAAGTTCGGTAAACTAAATTCTCTCTTCTACCCTCCATGTACCTAAGAATTGAAAGAATAACATCAGTTGTTTCTGAATCATTTGAATAGCCATGGCCACTTCTAGCTTCCAAAACTGATATTATGTCCTTGCCAACAAACAGGGTTGGAGTATATGAAATGCCAAATTCAGACACCCTGATCATCTTCTCCCAATTGACATTTGAATCCCAATCACTTTTCAGTTGCCAAGTCATGACCTGCCTTGTGAACCCAATGTTATGATATGTTACAAAACCAACACCATCATTGAAATCGGTCAATGTGTGGTAATCACATTTCACTTGGACGGGAACGACAGCTTCACGAAACATCCTCCGAAGAAGATTGAAAGTAACTATTGAGTCTGCCTCCACTAAATTAGGTCCTGCCCACCCTAGCCAGTAAAAAATGCCTACATTTACAACATACTTAGGACTGATCTTCTGCACACTGGTTTCAAAGGTCCCAGAATGAGTCCAATCTCTTTCAAATGATGTATACAACGACCAAGAAAAAGTTGTTAGATAATAAAACTTTTTATAAGCATGGATAATCTGATACTCTATCGTATCGTGAAAGAACCCAAATGCATAAAGCGACAGAGCGTGATCGGCATGCGTGCTGGCTTCGTCTCTTGCATATCGCCTCTTACGGGTGAGAGGGTTCCAAATGAGTAGGCGTGAGTTTATACCACTCATTGAAATCTTCAAGCAAACATTTCTATGGTTAGAACCAATTAATGCGTAAAACCCATACTGGTTGATGTCTACGGGTACATCGAATTGTACCTGACGACTAGAGTCCAAAAAATCTCTTACAAACCATATAGAGTTTTCATTACTTGGGGGGTAACCGATCCCGATGATGACACCCCTATTGCGATCCTTATTTTCTCTAAAGTGTTCCTTCAAGAACAATGGTGTGCAAAGTATGAAGTTCCAACCCTTGCTCAAGCTCCTACACCTCCCAGCTGTCTTGGGATATGTTTTTGCAATGATCCTCCATATAAGCTCATCAGCTAGATGTGGAAGTTTAACACATAAAAGTGAAGAGTCACTCATTGTGGAAACACAATTTGTGAAGTTTTTACAAAAACCTTTTAGTGAGACAGAACAGAGTGTTGGTTTGGCACTAACTGATTTGAGTTTCATGTGAAAGAGCCTAGCAGCGGAAACAACACAAATATCCAACACAAGAACAATATGGAAGCACTCACAACACAATATGGCAGCAACTATAACAAGCAAATATAGAAAGTAAAGCAATAACAAGAACACACCGATATTTTAACGTGGAAAACCCCCTCAATGTGAGAGGTTAAAACTACGGGTCATCCAGACCAATGAAATAGCTTCACTATAATTAAATGAGATACAAGAGAGTCTCAAACAAAGCACAAAAACGTGCATATAACCAGTCAAAACATCAAATCACCAAAGCTTACAAATGAGAAGCAAGAAGATGAAATATACCCAAAAAAATAGAGCTGTTGTCGAAGCCAATTTCTCCCTCTGCAGACTTCCAATTGAAACCTTCACCGTTCAGAATGAAGAACAAGATGTGAAGAATCTACAATCCAAATTTCACGTCGATCCAATGGTGAAAGAATGAAAACTTGTCGTTCAAAGATTGCTACTCTTTGTAAAAATGGGAAACCTAATTTCTCTCTTGCAAAGCCAATTTCTCCACCTGCAAATCTCTAATCAACATATCCACCTACCAGATTAAAGAACAAGATGAGAGAAATATGTAGTTCAAATTTCAAACTGATCAAATGGTGAACAAATGAGAAATTGCCATTTAAAATTTACTACTTTGCATAAAAATGGGAATTCTGTTTTCCCTCTTCTCTCTCTCTTTGGTGGCTACTCTCTTTCTCTCAAATTGACCTCGAAAATCTGATTAGGGTTGTGACACTAGGGTGTAAGAATACACTCTCAAAAGTTTGGGCTTGGGCCACACAAAGGAGAGAAAAAACCCAACAAATCTTCCCCTTCTCGACTAGGTAGAGGCCCTCGCCATTCCGAAGATCAAACAACATGTTTCAAACTTTTCTCTTGACAATACTTTTGTCATCATATCAGCACCATTGTCATCAGTGTGAACTTTCTCAAGTTTCAACAACTTGGAATCTAGCACATCCCGTATCCAGTGATACCTAACATCAATATGTTTAGATCTTGGATGAAAAGTAGAATTTTTGACAAGATGAATAGCACTTTGGCTATCACACAATAACACATAACGGTCTTGCTTGAAACCAAGTGCTACAAGAGACTTTTTCATCCACAACAACTCTTTACATACTTCAGTCACTGCAATAAACTCTGCCTCTGTGGTAGAAAGTGCAATACACTTCTATAGCCTTGACTGCCATGAAATAGCTCCCCCTGCAAACTTGACCAAATAACCTGAAGTAGACTTTCGAGAATCAATATCTCTTGCCATGTCTGCATCAGTAAAGCCGATTAGCAAAGGTTTCTCACCACCAAAACTCAAACTCAAGTTAGTTGTACATTTGAGATATCTCATAATCTATTTAACAGCATTCCAATGTTCTTTACCTGGATTAAAAAGAAAACGATTCACAGTACCAACCGTATGAGCAATGTCTGGTCTAGTACACACCATAGCATACATCAAGCTTCCAACAGCTGAGGCATAAGGAATTTCATCCATTACTTGTTTCTCCTCATCAGTGGTTGGACACTTCTTGGTGCTCAACTTAAAATGAGGAGCAAAAGAACTAGTAACACATTTGGCATCATTCATGCCAAACCTTTGAAGCACATTCTTTATGTACTTCTCATGTGACAAATAAAGCTTCTTGGAATCTCTATAACGAGTAATAGTCATGCCCAAAATCTATTTGGCAGGACCCAAGTCCTTCATAGCAAAGAACTTGCTCAACTGTTTCTTCAACTCATTAATCCTCAAAGCATTCTTGCCCACAATCAAAATATCATCCACATAAAGCAAAAGAATGATAAAATCATCATCAGAAAATTTTTGCACAAATACACAATGATCTGAAGTTGTCTTATGGTAACCATGCTTCCCCATGACAGATTCAAACTTCTTGTACCACTGTCTTGGAGCTTGCTTCAACCCATAAAGACTCTTCTTAAGCTTGCACACGAAATCTTCCTTTCTTTTAACAACAAAGCCCTCCGGTTGCTCCATATAGATCTCCTTGTCTAAATCACCATGAAGAAAAGTTGTCTTCACATCCATTTGCTCAATCTCCAAATCAAGAGACACTGCTAATCCAAGCACGGCACGAATGGATGACATCCTTACAACAGGAGAAAATATCTCCTCATAATCAACACCTTTTCTCTGACTAAAACCTCTAACAACCAATCTAGCCTTATACCGAGGCTTAGAATTATGTTCTTCATTCTTGATTCTGAATACCCATTTGTTCTTCAAAACTCACATATCCTTCGGTAGTTTCACCAACTCATAGGTATCATTCTCAAGTAAGGACTTCATTTCTTCTTTCATAGCTTCAATCCATTGAGCTTTGCTTTCATCTTCAACAACCTCTCCAAAGCATTCAAGCTCTCCCCCATCAGTTAACAAAACAAACTCATGTGCAGAATACCTTGACGAAGGCTTCCTCTCTCTTGTAGACCTTCTGAGTGCATTTGCAGGAATTTCCGAAGCTGGTTCTTCATCTTGATCATCATCACCAACTTCATCAAGTATCGGATCAACTGTTCCATCTTCACCTGCACTTGTATCATGCTCATTATTTTGAGCTTCAACTCTACCATCTTCTTCCATAAGCATAGAGGGAGTAATATCTAGGTCAGAAAAATTATCACTAGGCTAAACCATTGGCTTCTCCGCATTATCAACATCCTTCAACGTTTGGTCTTCAACAAAGACAACATCTCTACTCCGAATCACCTTCTTGCTAACAGGATCATAAAACCTGTAACCAAACTCAACCATGCCATAGCCAATAAAAATACACTGCCTAGTCTTTACATCAAGCTTAGATCTCTTATCTTTAGGAATATGAACAAAAGCTTTACATCCAAAGACTCTTAAATGATCATAAGAAACATCTTTACCTTACCGTACCTTCTCTGGCACTTTAAATTGTAAGGGAACACATGGTGTCTGGTTCAAGACATGAACAACGGTGCTCAAAGCTTCACCCCAAAAGGATTTCGCCAATCCAGACTATGACAATAAGCACCTAACTCTTTCAACCAATGTTCTGTTCATCATTTCAACCAAGCTATTCAACTGAGGAGTCTTCGGAGGAGTCTTCTGATGTCTTATACCATGCTCTTTACAATAAGCATCAAATGGACCTGAGTACTCACCACCATTGTCAGTACGAACACATTTCAACTTCTTCCCAGTTTTTCTTTCAACAGAAGCTTGAAATTGCTTGAACACATTCAAAACTTGATCTTTGATCTTCAAAGTATAAACCCATAATTTCCTAGAATGATCATCAATAATGGTTACAAAATAGATAGACCCTCTAAGTGTTCTTGTCTTCATCGGCCCATATACATCAGAATGTACCAAGTCAAGAATCTTTGGCTTTCTTGAAGGCGGATGACTCTTGAAAGAAACCCTGTTTTGTTTCCCAGCAAAGCAATGGTTGCACTTTTGCAAAACAACCTTACAACCAGATAAAAGATTCCTTTTGGATAACATATTCATACCTTTATCACTCATATGACATAATCTCTTATGCCATAAATCAGTTTTATCAACAAACTCAACAGCATTAATAATATCTTTCACAATCTTTGCTTGAGTTAAATAAAGAGTAGAGTGTCGAGTACCTCTAGCAACAACCATGAAACCCTTAGTGAGCTTTCAACTATCACGAGAGAGTGAGCTATCCAAGTCTTCATCACACAACTTATCAACAGAAAGTAAGTTCAACCGAATATCTGGAACATGTTTCACATGCTTCAAAGTCAACTTGGTGCCGTTGGAGGTTTCTAAGCAAACTTGTCCAACACCAGCACATTTTGCAACACCTTGATGAGCTATTTTCACATCACCAAAATCACTAGGAGTATAAGATGTAACATGAATAGAAGCACCACTATCAATCACCCAACTAGTGCTATTATCAACAAGGTTAACAGATTCAAACTCCTCAACAACAAAAAAATCATCATGAGTGAAATTAACCTTGTCTTCCTTGCTACCATCATCTTTATTTGTACTCTTGTCTTTACTTGCCTTGGCTTTCTCCTTCTTTAGCTGCCAACAAAATTTCTTCACATGTCCCTTTTGACCACAATGATGACACTCAATATTCTTATACTTTCCTCGAGACTTGCTTCTATTTTGATTTTTAATTTTAGGACCTTGACTTTTGTTTCTCCCCCTAGACTCAGAAACAAGAACATCTAAATGTGTAGTCGATGTACCTTGTGACTTTCTTCTTATCTCTTCATTCAAAATATTGCTCTTGGCAAGATCCATAGAGATTACACCATCAGGAGTAGAATTAGACAATGACATTCTGAGAATTTCCCACGAGTCTGGTAAGGAGCCAAGAAGTAACAATCCTTGAACCTCTTCATCAAACTTGATACTCATGGAAGATAACTGATTCATAATTCTTTGGAAATTATTCAAGTGATTTGTCATTGATGTCCCATCTGTATATTTCAAAGCCAACAACTGCTTGATAAAAAACATCTTGTTATTCCCAGTTTTATGAGCATACAACTGTTCAAGCTTAATTCAAAGGGTTCGAGCATGTGTCTCTCTAATAATATGGTTCAACACATTATCGTCAACCCACTGCCTAATATATCCACAGACTTGTCTATGCAACAAAGTCCAATCATCATCAGATTTATCATTAGGCTTCTCTATACCAAAAATTGGTTGATAAAATTTTTTGACATAAAGCAAATCTTCTATCTTTGACTTCCATAAATCATAATTAGGACCATTAAGAATGATCATCCTACTAGTATTATTATTAGCTTCCATTGTTCACAAAATCACAAACCCAAAAAAATATCAACAAGCTCTGATACCAGTATGAAAGAGCCTAGCAGTGGAAACAACACAAATATCCAACACAAGAATAATATGGAAGCACTCACAACACAATATGGCAGCAACTATAAAAGCAAATATAGCAAGTAAAGCAATAACAAGAACACACCGAGATTTTAAAGTAGAAAACCCCCTCAATGTAAGAGGTAAAAACCACGGTCGTCCAGACCAATGAAATAGCTCCACTATAATCAAATAAAGTACAAGAGAGTCTCAAATAAAGCACAAAAGCGTACATATAATCAGCCAAAATATCAAATCACCAAAGCTTACAAATGAGAAGCAAGAAGATGAAATATTCCCAAAAAACAGAGCTGCTGTTGAAGCCAATTTCTCCCTCTGCAGACTTCTAATTACAATTTTTACCGTTTAGAATGAAGAACAAGATGTGAAAAATCTCCAGTCAAATTTTACGTTGATCCAACGGTGAAAGAATGAGAAACTGTTGTTCAAAGATTCCTACTCTGTGTAAAAATGGGAAACCTAATTTTTCTCTTGCAAAGCCAATTTCTCCCACTGTAAATCTCCAATCAACATCTCCACTAATCAGATTGAAGAACAAGATGATAGAAACATAAAGTTCAAATTTCAAGTCGATCCAACGGTGTACAAATGAGAAACTGCCATTTGAAATTTACTGCTTTGCATAAAAACGGGAATTTTATTTTTTCTCTTCTCTCTCTCTTTGGTGGCTACTCTCTTTCTCTCAAATTGACCCCAAAAATCTGATTAGGATTGTGACACTAGGGTGTAAGAATACACTCTCAAAATGTTGGACTTGGACCTCACAAAGGAGAGAAAAATTCAACATCATGAAATTTATATAAATCGTTACCCATGACTGCTCTCGCCAATGAAAGAATTTTGTAGTCTTGAATGAAATTTAAATATTGTCTAATTTGCCCGCTTGAGATGAAGACATATATCAATAGATACCATTATATCGTGTACTCCTTGTATTGGTATTTAAATAATTTTGCTAAAGTCTTGTATTATTTTTAATAAAAAAATCTTTTTCAGTCTCGTAAGACTACTGGGAGTAGTGTAAAATTATCTTCTAGCTATTATCTCATAGAATTTCATATAGAGCCCATTAGTCTAAATACTTATCCATCACATTTAACTGGATATGAAACTCATGAGATTAGACAATTAACAATTATAGTCAAAAAAATTTTGACGTGTCAAGATAAATTAAGGTCTATTTGATATGATATGGGTTTTCTAACTTTATCCTTGCAGAGATACTGTATATCATATTAAATTTAGCCAGTTGTTTATAATCTTTATCCATAAGTCATTAGTTAATTTAGTTTTACATAGTGGCACAACAACTAAAATAATATAGCTAAAATGTCCAATCATTACCCTAATAAAAAATATATTTTATTGTTATTGTAAACACTAAAGTCTTGTTTATATGAATTCATGTGCATTTGACATCGTATTTATTTTAATTAGTCATGTTTGGACTAAATCATCAAAAGAATAAATAATTGACTATTATTTTAATATATTAATTAAATTTGGATTGTCTTTATCATACAATCAAAATAAAGTTCACTACCTAAGGGAATTGAAAATGACCAAATAAAACTTTATTCAATTGATAGGTTTTGTCCCACCATCTAAAATATTTTTTTCGTTATTAAATATATTCTTGAAATTATACTATTTGATATTATCCCTAACAACTAATATAATTCCATTAGAGTGTTTAATAAAAAACTCAACAGTATGTTAAAAATTGTGTTAATTTAGTAGGATTAAATTCAAATATTTATATATAGTAACTAAGATAAACATCTTTTATTATTGCTAAAAATAATTATTGTACATATTTAAATCAGATCTATATTTTTATATGTCTCTGATTATGAATTCAACACATTATACTTAAGATTTTGAGCGCATTAGTAATGATGAAGCCTACTTCTATTTAGCTAGGTTTTGGTATATACATTAGTAGAACTTACATATATAATATTTTATACATATATAATGATTTGGTATAAATATTTTCAAAATCTTAAAAGCCATAAATAATTGTTATAATCCAAGGGTCAAAATTGATGTTTTTAAGTGACTGATTCTGATAACATCTAGTGATTTAACTGAATACACATACTAATCTATTTTAGATGGCATTTTTTGTTGGTGATGGAGGCTATTGATCAATCCTAACACATTAGTTTTCTTGTTCTAAACATTGTAAATGGCTTGATTTTTTATTTTACTGATGCAAGTTTAAAAAATTTCTCTTGCTTAATAATTAACTATTGGGTGAAATATCTTTAATAAGTGCGCCTTAAGATTTTTTTTCCATCTTTTTTGGGCAACTACTCAACCTGACATTAGTCAATTACCTATCTATCCTATCTACTCAGATATCAGTCTTGTGAGAAAAGACAATTAAAAATTTGGTGTAAAAAAAATTTTGAGTATCAAAAAGAGTGTATGGTGTTTATGTGATATATGCTATGGGTCAAAGGGTATTATTCTATTGCTTATCTATCTCATCTACGCGAATCTCAATCTTTTGATATCACACAATTAACAATTTAATGCAAAAAACTTTTTTAGTATGAAAAGGGTGCACAAAGTTTATCTAATATATGCTATGGGTCAAAGTATACCATCTATCTTAATTTTGATACTGGTATAAAATTTTTAGATCAAATTTTTTCTTGTTGTTATACATATTAGTAAAAAAATTTCTATCCTATCAGCATGTATGTTTGACAATTCACAAATAAGTTCAACTCCATTTTTGAGAGTTTATTAAGGTGTATTTTATTTTGTTTTTTTGGACTATTGATACAGTCTATGCAACATATGTTAAAAGTGGAGACTCTTTAAGCCAAAAAGAACAGACATGTAAGTTTGACATTCTTCGAAAAAGTTTAAATTGAATTTTGAAAATGGGTTAAGGTGTCTGGCATTTCAAATTATTTCAATATATCTTGTGTGTTGAAAATGAAAAAAAAATTCAGAGATTAGAAGTGTCTTTTTTTTTTACCCATGATTCATGCCAACATGTTTCACAATGTATCAGATTTTCTTAATCTTTTAAAAAGAGGTTAGTCCCTTTTCGATGACAATCAGATTTTATATATTAAAATAGCACTGCTGAAAATAGATGCCTACCTCTGCTTTTCTTTGCCTATGATTGATATCCATATATTTCTTGTTCCAAATAAATCTCTAATTCCATCCATTGAGGGATTCTGTCTACAAAAATATGGAACAACTATCCAAAATTTTTTAAAACAAAGAAGGTCTGTAGATTTCAAGAGACTCGCCCATTTATCTTTGTTCTATTATCCAAGGATTCCTGTTATCTAAAGTCATTACTAATTTGTTAAAACATATTTTTATTTCTATCAAACTCTGCTTCTTTAGTAATACTCTCATATTGGACAAGGTGATGGCATATCATGATCTGTAATAGTATTATATGGTTTATACTGTATGAATGAATCATGTAATGAATCTTCCTTTTTTTTTCTCCGAATAAATTTTTATAAAGTAGTTAAAAGATAGTCCTTTCAATAAGTCAAAGTATTTGAAGATATCTTGCTTCTTGAAATGCATAAAAATTCAAATATCAAAACTGTCCTTTTTGCTATACGATTTCATGGCAACACCTACCATGATGTACTACTCTTTCTACAATTTTTAGAAAGTGGTTAGTACCTCTTTTTGGATCAATATATTTATTCCAATAAAAAAATTCCTATACCATTATTCGACCATATATGGATTCAATGTATTTAAATTCATTAATAATTTAAACTTTTATGTTCTCAACTTTTTACTTGGTCGAAACTTCACTTCTTAATTCAATCTAGTAGATATAGAAAAATTCTCTTGTTTATAGTTATCAGAGACTATATAGCATTGATTTATAATGAATTAATTTTTTTAAATCATATATCAGAATCACTTGTTTATTGTATGAACAAATCATATAACGAATTTTTCTTAATTTTTCTTTGAATAAGTTTTGATAAAATTTGGCTAAATAACACATTTTGTTTTACTTGATAATTGCAGCAAATAAAATAGGATAACCAAAATTATCATTGAGCTCCACTTGTGAGGGCTAATACATCAGTTACAGATAATAAAATTATTTGACTTACATTAAAGGTTAATTAGCATGTCCACAATGTGAAAAGTAATACTATTCAAATATAGTCTAAATAAAAAATTCTTTAGATAACCTATATCATAAAAATAATGAAGTTATATCCTACTTATTATCCATTATGCACTTTAGGTTTTTGTTGTTAGATTAGTTGAGGTTAATTTGTCAAATCAACCACTCGAAAATCTTATAGCAAATTTTTAATCTCAACTATGCTATCAAAATTTTCATGATTGAGGTAATTTGGTTAATATCAATTTATATATATCAACTATATATAACTTATAGTATACTTTACACTTGATTCAAAAATTCACAAATATATTGCTAATGAAGCTTAATATAAATACTACATTGGAATTATAAATAATGTACTGCTACATTTATCACATGAGAGTCACATAAAAAATTTATTCTAAAATGCATTAACCTAATAATTTTATACCAAAGCCATTCACCATACTTCGAAATAACCAAGTACCATAAATTAGCATATTTATGGCTGAATTAATACAAAAACAAAAATATTACACATATCAAAATGCAGAAACCTCTAAATATTGTCAGTGTGATTCTATAACTGTATCAAAATATAGGAACTGTAACACCCTAACCTTTAGCACGTCATGATCGTACCAAAAGTAAAGAGTTACTAACCTGTTCTTCTTAGTTACTATTTAATATTGAGCCTTTAGGTCGATATCGCGTTTCAGTTTATAAGAAAATACCAGAAAATTATTTGTAGTAATTACAATCACACAATTTTTAATAATAATAAGTGCTATACAAATGAATTCAATATAAAACTCAAATACAATACCTATCCCTCTGGATAAAATAAAACTTAAAGCAACAAGAGAGAGGCAACTCTATAAAAATAACAGGAATCACAAGTAAATCTACTAGTCGTCAGCATCTTCTAACTGAATCTTCGAACCTGTGTCACTGAAAGGGTGGAAGATTTTGGGGTGAGAACAAACCACACGTTCTCAGTAGGGAATGGGAATGCCGTAAAAGTAATGAATTTAATGCAAATAATTAACTTTACTTAATAAAACTATTTTCTCCTTTTTAAAACCTTTGGAAATACTTCTTACTCTTACCTCATATACTTAATTACTTTTTTTAATTTTTCGAACTAAAAACAAAGCCCAATTCTCAGTCACCTCAATACACCAACTAATAGCACAAGAAACAGATTAACACACAAACAAATTGCAATAAGACAAACAAGTCAAGCAGCACAATCACAGAGAAAATATAACAAGCAAACACAACCAAATATAAATGTGCAAACAACATGATGCATGTCTATTCCTAATGCAGGCCATGAGCTCATGTGTCGGTTGCCTACCCGCTCCCGACATTACCCGGGCACAAGTCCCAGATATGGCTTTCCAGATGCATACAGTGTGCTTATAAGTCGTACGGCTAGGCCGCATACAGTGTGACTTTAAGTCGTACGGCCAGGCCGCATACAGTGTGACTTTCCAAATCAATAAGCATACATCTGGAAAATAGTTCTCAGTGTGTTGGCGTCCCCACTTTACATTTGGCACTAAGGCCCAAACAATGTCACATCTGCTCTCCTGTGGCAGACACTTCATTAATTAATATATTCTTTAAATCCTTGTTCTCTGTTCTCCTGTGGTAGAGATTCTTTTTCTTAATAAACCGAGCTCAAATCTTTACTTAAAACAAAATCTCTCCTTAAAAGATTGGGTTTAAAACATTATATTTTCCTTAATAAATCAAACTTTAAAATAGAGTAAATCTTTTCTTAACAATATATTTTAAATAATTTAATTTTCCAAAACCAAATCTTTTAAAATAACTTTTCAAATAAAACCTCAAATTTTTATAAAATTTTGGCAGCTCTTCCCCTAAAACTCGGGGTTAGCCACCCTTTTTCGGGTCCCAACTGAACCATTTTCAACTTCTTTTCAATCGAAAAATCAAATACATATTCATCAAATTCAGTCACAAACACAACTCAAACTCATCATTCAGTCATTTCAAACAATCATAAATTATTTACAAATACCCACTAGACTTCCATGGCATTCATAGTTTAAAAACAGTTAATTTCAAAACAAAATTCCCTACTTCCGTATGAAATCAAAATCAACGAAAACTTCGGAGAAACTTTCTGACCGAGCTGCTGAAGAGGAAAGCTTCAGAAATCATCTGTGCCTCCTAGAACTCCAGTTGGCCGAACTCAAAGGAAAGAGGAGTTATGTCACCGTCAACTTCCACCGATCAAAAGTGGCGTCAATACGTAGAGGAGGAGGATGCAAACACTTTTACCGGATTAGATTTTTTATTGGAGTTACGAATTGCAAGAAATTAAAACCAAAAGCTCTCGGTTCCATGGAGCTTATGTCCCTCTCTCTCTATTTCTTTTCCAAGTGGTTCGGTGAAGAAGTAAAGGGAATGATGAATAATGGAATGAAAGGTGATCATGTGTCATTAGTGCTTTGCTTATATAAAGGAAACGTGGCATTGGTTTATATATATAAACATGCATAAATTTCATTTTCTTTTCTTTTGTTCCTTCAGAAGGCTTCGGTCATAATAATAATAATAATAATAATAATAATAATAATAATAATATTAATAAATAATTTTTTTAAAAATTACATCTCAATATAATATATTAGTTTATAAATAGTTAACTATTTAATTTTAAAAAAATACGGGATCTTACAGAAACCAAAATACTGCGCATACCAAACAATATACTAAGATCCAACTATGCTATTAATCATGCATTATGCCTAATTATCACTCCCACTAATTTGCATCTTATGCCTCTTTCCACCCTTACGACTGAATTTGTTCGTAGAAAATTTCAATTCATCTTCATTATCAACATTTATAGGCAAAGACTGTTTCATCTCCATGGTAGCTCTTTTAGCTAGGATTTTCTTTTTGAGGCTGGTGACACTGTTCTCAATACCATCCTAATAACACCAAAATTATAATTCCACCTTTATTTATATAAAAAATACTTGTAAAAAAATACTTGTTAGAAATTATATTATATGAGCTCACCATAGAAAAAATAGAATCAGTGTCATTTTGCATATTGGCCAAAACTGCCAACACATTGATCGAGTCACTATACCCATTATCCTATAAATAGGAACTCAAAAAACGTACTTATACATTATAATATACATGCTAGCATAGTTAATATTTCTATTGTCAAAAATAAATAACTACAACACATACAGTTATAGCATCAGAGGAGAGATTATGCATTTTCTTGGGATGATTCATCTCTACAATCTCTTCATCATCACATATTTTCATGACGGTATAGACTTGGTCATATTGTCTAATATTTGATGATTTAACGTTAACCTTGAAAAGTAACTTCCTATCCATCATGGTTTTCAAAGTTGGGGGTATCCATCTCCATCAAAAGTCTCGGGTGTTTATAGGCATCAATTAATATACTTGTTAAAACAAATAAAGATCAACTGCATATCTTACATAATACCTCGTTCTTGATCTGGTCAGCTTGCCTCCCGCATAACTGTATCATTTTTCTATCCCACATTAACAATGTTATGCTACCTGTTCTGTCTCATGCCATCACCTCAATTTTGTACCTGAATCAAACACGTCAAAACATCAATGAGATGAAGTAGGAACCCAAAACAACATCAATAAACTTGAAACAGAAAACATGCATTTTATAAATTTAACATATATGTCACACACACTTAAGTGATGCAGCTTCGTAGGTGTGACCACATCTACCACACTCATATCTATTTTCCATAGGAATTTTTACTTTTTTTGAATATTTTCGGCATGATTTGTAATACCAATCATCCTTGCCAGAGTTAATTGAAACTATTGTACCGGCAATCCATATAGGCCATTCCTGCAAATAATAGCATGAAAATGTTAATATATAGTAATGAAAATAGACTAAGTAGATTCTTGTACTAATTGTTCTAGCCTGTGTTGAGCTGATGGCTTCTTCTATAGTTTTAACAGCAACATCTCCTTTTTTAGCTCATTGGCACCAGATCGCGGGCCATGAGATGAAACTTGACTAATTCTGACCGAGTTTGTCAGTTTTTCAGAAAGCATCTTTCACAATTATTAAATACCGACATCACAATCCATACACACAAAAATTTATTTTTGCATAATCACTCATTGTGGATGTTAACTAACTTGTTATAGAAATCTCTAACCTCTTCTAAATCAGGATTAATACGTAATCTGGAATACTCAAAGTGACTTTGCACTGATATTTTTTCTATAAGAAAATATAGATTATTATGAGCCACATGTTCTTGAATTGTTAATGCCACTAATAGTAAGCAACACAACCCATTTGGTGTAAAAACATACCACTCCACCTGTTCGGTTTAAAGCATTGAGCTATAACTATCAAAGGCTCCATCCTTTCTCTCTCGAAATATAGTAGAATTTGGTCTATCATGTCTCCAAACACCACACACTCAATGTTATTATTTTTGCATCACAATGTTAAAAGAATAACAATTTTGTTACTAAGTGCAGTCATAACCAAAGTGAACAAATCAAACTACTATAGAGAACTCTTACTCAAGGTCTTCGATCAAAATAGCCAAACACTTTGTCTATTTGCCTTTACTAGTAATCAACTCTTTTGGATCCTCTTTTCCAATCACTTCACCAATGATATCTACACAACAATAAAAGGTTCAAACCAAATTAATTTTCTCACATGACACGTTTGTTAGATAAATCTATAACTGGTATATTTTTTTAAATTTTGCATTACCTATGAGTATTGAATCATCGATCTTGTCAGCTCGAAGTAGCTTCATAATAGGTTTAAAAGAAAATGTCTCTAGAAAAAAATTGGAATGAGATATCGGAAGAACAATGGTCTTCTGTGAAAAATTGATGGTCCATCTATTTGTAGTTATGCTGATTTTCTCTTTTTTATCCACCACTATAAAATTAGACATCACATACATGTTAAACTCCAAAATATTACCTTTCCACTTCTTGACCAATGGTTTTGGGATTGAAGCACGGATTCTACCACCCTAGAAATTTTGAAAACAGCATGTCAGTAGTAGAAACACTATTAGAAGCCATAAAATTATTAGGTATACTATATATCCAACACACTTACTTTGATATCCTGAAGAATCATCTCAATGCCATTGATTTCTTTGTCATTGATTCCCATAAGTGCACAACATAAACCTTGAAATTTCATTGAAGTTTTGTTGGATTAATATCCATTAACATATCATATATTTCTGCTATGTTTATGTAGGTTTGGAACACAAAAATACTCACTATTTTTTAGTAGATAACACTCTCAAATAGTTTCAGATATAACGTAATAGTTCAGGACGTGTCTTGAGTAATATTTTATAGGCAAGTTTAAATTTTGAAGAAGATGAGAATATATTTTTACCGCGGCAACTTATTATTTAATTGACATAGTTGTATATTGTTTAGTTTCCACGTGTCAGCCAGTGAAACTATGCACTTGTCAAGCACAAAGAAATTTATTTGTCGAGCAGCAACCTATCTATTATATTCTTATAATATAGTAATAGATTGATTCAATTCGATGCTAAAAGATTTATAGAATATTTTTTACTTAAGAATTTTACAATTAATTTTAGATAAATTGTTGATGTTGGATATATGTTAAGATTAGTATTTATTATATATCAAAGTACTCAGTACCACTTACGAAAATTTGTTCAATATGCACCTGAAAACTCATCGAGAGATATTTAGCCTAAAATATTTGTTATTGGACAATTTAACTGAGAGAACATTTGGTATTGTGAAAAATAGGTTTCTACTTCTATCAAACATATCTAGATATACTATAAGAGGAGTGCTAAGGGTCAGTAACTTTTATATTTTATAACCATTAATTAGTCATCAATAGTATTTTTAATGGTGTGAGATTATATTTAATGGTGGGAAATCATTCACTTTTCTTTTGATGGCTAAGTGATGACCACAAAATACAAAAATTACTGCCCCTAAACTTTTTTATATTGTAAATACTGCAGGTGAAATTACCATAATTAATTGTATTTTACACAATTTCTTAATAGATTTTGACACAAATAAAAAAAATTGCACAACTTGATAAAACTCTCATAAATAACAACTCATTAGAGAACGTAGCAAAGAAATAAGAAATTACTAGAGGTGGAAGATAAAAAAAATAATAGAGACTAGCTATCACTAAATTATTTTATTTAATCTAATATTTATAATTTTATATATATACTATTTATAATTATATATTTATTATATTTAAAAGTATTTAATTATTTTAATAAATAAAAAAATTTATATTACTTTAAAATAGTTTTCTTTTACCTCTTCAATATTTTTATTCGAAAAAGCAATAACTCATGCCTATTCCTTATTTTAAATTTGTAATACATTATTTTCTTCCATTGTTAGTGTAAAATCTTCGTAGGATATATCTATCTCTTTTGTGTATTTTTTTAATATACTTTTATTTTTAATTTTAAAAATATTAATAAAAATTATCTTTTATATTATTAAAAAATATATAAAAAGTATTTTTATATGTAAAAGAAAAGCACACATATACCATGTATCTCACTATATAACTTATAAACATAAATATTTGATAAAATGGTAATGTTAGATTTTTTCTTCCCTTTATTAATAGTATCATATTTGATTTATTTTTTAATTAGGTAAACTTGCTTTTTTTTATAGAAGCAAATTTTCAATTAAGAAAATAGCCAAATGGCACTTACATATTACAAAAAACATATCAGATTTGAAACTAAGCAAGAAAATAGATAAGTTATATGTTGAACTATTGTCTAAGAGGAGGCGCAAAATTCGATTACAAAGAATCTTATACAAATGAAACAGAGACTCATTACGATCTCTTTTGTTTCTAAATCTTCACAGTAAGTGTTGCACCATAGAAACTCATCTTCTCTTCTTTCCAAAATCGGTCCAAAAGCTTTCTGAAACTGTAAACATTTTCATAAATGAAAGGCTTTCGTTGTATCTTCATCCCGAACCTGCGAACTCATCAGTAACACACCCATAGAGGGACCAGAAACACCACAAAAGGGGAGAGGAACACTACAAAGGGGTTATTTAATCTAGATCTGAATCTCAAATCTATATCTCTTGAGACAGAAACCACACAAACAAACAGAAAGTGACAATCTAAATCTGGATCTCAGATCTAGATCTCTTGAAACAGAAAACACACAAACAAACAGAAAGTAACAACAAAGGAGAATGGATGTAAAGGAAAGGAGAGAAGGTAGGTGATGAAAAGAGAAGGATAGAGAAGGATTATGACCGGCAAAAAGAGAGAGGAAGTGGCTGGTGAGGGTGAGACACTAGGAGGAAGAGAAAGGAAAAAGAAAGAGGAATAGTAGAGGAAAAGGGGGGAAGGAGGAGGGCCACCGCAGCCCAGGCTGAGGCGGCGACGGCGGTCCTCAGATGACTTTACCTGTTTCCTTTTGCGCGAGAGAGAAAAAATTTAGATTACTTTTGTTGATTACTTAATCTTTTAGCATACAGGGATAAACTTGCTTTGAACTATAAAATATTGCAAAATATATTGTTTTGTTTACTACATTTAACAAAATCTACAAAAGTATAATGTATAATACAACTTAAATCAATATATTTAATGATAAAAATTTACATATAATTACTTTTATATAAAATTATTAGTTAAAAAATATTAAATAATTTAATAAAAAAAATTAATTATTAATTTCATATAAAAATAAGTAATTTTACGTATATTTTTATTAGAGTAATTACCCAAATCAGTCTCCAAGGATTTTATAATTGGACATTTTAGTCTCCAAGAAAAATTAATACATAGATCAATCCACAAGGTTTTACTCCGGCAGATAAATTAGTCCCCAGTTCATTTTCCAGCAGAGTAATTACCCAGATCAATCCCAAAAATTTTAAAAACGAACATTTTGGTCCCAAAAAATATATTTCTCTATTAGACATAATAGTCCCCCGTCCAAAAATAAAATAAAATAAAATAATTATTATTATTAATTTCACAATAATATTGTACTATATCTTTTGTATTTTTTGGACAAAAATAATGATAAATTTATTCATTAAATTATATATATATATATATATATATATATATATATATATATATATATATATATATATATATATATATATATATATATATATATATCAGTCACTTAATAATAATAATAATAATAATAATAATAAGGTGAGTTCTACCCAACCCCCTCTATTTCAACATGTAAATTACCCCTTGTGACATGACATGCTTTAATTGGATGCTTAGTTTTAGTTTGAGTTAATTTAACTCAATAAGAGTTAATATGTTAACTAAAGTAGGGTAATTTTGTAATTAAATATTTTTATAAGAGGGATAAATATATAATTTTTATAAACATTAAAAAATAAAGTTATATTTTTATCATTGTGTAGAAATTCAATTTACCCCGGTCCCATTTCTCTCTGAAATTGAAAGAAAAAATCAACTCATTGGCTGTTCCATATTTTGATGAACCAGGAAATAAGTATTTAGAGAAAATAACTAATTAATTGGCCAAGGAAAAAAAGATTTGAGTCTGTCAGAACACCGTGAGACCATCTCGACCACAAGGTTGTAGCGCGAACGATCCTCCACCGTTCAGATGGCATGCGCTTTGGAACAATTAATCACGCTCTGACCTCACGGTCATAGTTCATCCGCCAGACTTTGGTTCCTGTCTTCTTAGAACTCAAGGATACAGATGTACGAGCCTATAGAACAGATCCTGTTCAAGTAAGGTCGTGTTTTGTGTTTTGTGTTCTTTTTGTTTAGTTATAAAAACTGCTTTTGTTTTGTGAACTTAGCCCAGGTGAGACTAAATTTACGTTTGCGAAATTCAGAAAATCTTAAAATTTAAGAACGTGAAATCGATTATGATGGCTTTTTATGATGATAGTGTAGAAGGGGAAGACGAAAAAAAAGATGAAAATAATGATGATGATGATAATGATAGTGATGGTGATAATGATATGGGATTTCTCGATGACATTGAAATTAAATTTGGAGGTATTTAATTACATAATCACCCACTTTGGGCTATAATTTAATTACCAATAATTTAACCATAGTTAACATAGCAACCAATTAAAAGATGACATGTCACAGAGGATAAATTACATGTTATTATAGGAAGGGTAGACTAGAATTTTCCTAATAATAATAATAATAATAATAATAATAATAATAATAATAATAATAAAATTATTTAAGGTTAAAACTATTTAATATTTTTATATTTAATATAATCAAAAGATGTCCTAAATAAAAAAATATATGTTTGTATAAAAAATATGTATTAAAAGAAAAGATTATATATATATATATATATATATATATATATATATATATAGTCACTCAATAATAATAATAATAATAATAAAATTATTATTAGAGATTATTTTACAAAAAAATCAAGATTAAAATTATTTGATATTTTTGTATTTAATATAATTAAAAGATGTACTATTTTAAAAAATATGTTTGCATTAAAAAAATATGTATTTAATATAAATTTAAATTAATTTTTTTTTAAGATTGATCTGTGTATTAATTTTTTTTAAAAATTAAAATGTCTAATTCTAAAATCGTGGGGACTGATTTGGGTAATTACGCTTTTTATTATATTCGATTTTTTTTATCCTTATACCTGTGACAAAGACCAATGATGGGATAACCAAAAAGGCAGATGGGTAGGTTTCCTCTCACGATTTTCACGAACGGTAGTAGGTAATGGCTTTCTTCTAAATTCTAATAAATTTCAACTAATTAACCAAAAATCAAAGTCGTTTGTCCCGTTAAAAGAAGAGAGAATTGACTTATTCAAAAGTTTCGTGTCAAATTTATGATGTGACCCAACCTACCTTCCGTTCCATTTACTTTATTTATTTATTTATTTATTTTTATAAGTCGTTGCATTGCATTCCATCATAATTCTGAATTCTCAAATGCAGCGAGAAAAATTTTTTTTAGACGAAGTATTTTAATTAAATAATAAAAAATTGTATATGTGTTACAGTTTTATCGTTTATCAAATTTTTTCCCGTTAAATTATAAGTTGTTGAATAGAAAAAATTAAATTAATCAATTTTTAAAAATAAAATAATTAATAAAATATACATTTAATTAGTACTAACTATTTTATTTGATTTCATTTTTAACTTTCTATTAGTTCTTATGATTTTAAACATTCACCACTCATTCTTCATAAGATCAATTACAATTACCTACGAATTATCTACATTAAAAATTGATTTTTAAAGTGATAAAATAAAAAAATAAAAAATAAAAATTTAATCATATTTTAATTTATTAGTAATTAAACTTTTTTTATTTTAAAAGAATTTAATTGCTGAAATTTTAATGAATTAATTTCTACTTTTAGAAGTCCTAAAACTATATGTCAGATTGTCAGTGAATGTTTTTGGATTTTCATTTTCACTTTTTTATTTTTAATATTGGGAGAAGCTTAGTGTATAACAATCTTATAAGAGTGGATAGAATTTTATTGGAATGTGACTGCTGCAATCAACTAATTGGACGGTCCGTTTTTAAAACAGTAATCGAACAGTCCAATTTCAGATTCGGCAAGTACACAAATCGGCCCATCTGATTTGTGCACTCTCAGCCACACGTTAGCCATACAACTACTCCATTTCCTCTGCTTGTATAGCCCGAATACCCTTTTTCCTTTCGTTCCCTCTCACTTTCGTTCCAACATTCCTTAATCCTACTATGTTCAACCTCCATTAATAATGAAATTCAAGGTTTGAAAAAAATAAATCTTGGATCACCAATTTTTAACAATGCCAAAAAGAATGAGAGTAAAAGATGTCAATCGTCTGGAGCTCTACATTATCAATTATCCTGATCATTCTAATTATGTAAGTTTTTATTTTTAAATTATTAGATTTAATTAAAGTAATAGTAGGAATGTTAGAAATTAATGATAATAAAATATAGTGATAATATTAGTTAGAAGTTAGTAGTGATAAAATATAGTGATAATATTAAAGATTTGTTAATGTTTAAATAGTTTGATTTAATTAAGATAACAATGATAATGTTAGATATTAGTAATAATATAATAAATTATAGTGATTATCTTATGTTAGAGATTAGTGTAGTAATATTAATTTATATTATGATTATGGATGTATGATAATAAATTAATTGTTATCTACTGTTTTGTGGTCATAATTTTTATTAAAATGTGTAGGTGTATAATAAAATAATGAGTATGAATTGTTATTAATTGCAGTAATTAGGTTCCGTGTAATAATAAATTAAATAATATAAGTTGTTATTAATATAGTAATAATTTTTATTAAGGTTATAGGTTTGGTAATAAATAAATTGAGTAGTATTAATTGTTAGTAATAAATTGTCGTAATAATTTTTATTAAGGTATGATAATAAATAATTATTATGAGTATAATATAGGAGATATATCAAAATTATTGAATTAATTATTTTTTTATGAGTGTAATATAAATATTCAATAAAGGATTAATGATTTATTAAGGATTTATTATTGTGTGTTGTTAGAGTAGAATAGAATAGTAATTTGAGGTTATTATTGCTATACAAATTTAATTTGTTAATTAAAGAATGTTACATTTGTTTAATGTGGTCTATTGCTACGTTTTGTAGGGTTTACGGATGTTGCAATGTGACAACTACATGCCGCCGGATCGGTACAATCCAATAGTGGAGGGGCATTTACGGGACACCAGCTTTTATCATGTTTCGCATATTGGAGTTGTCCAATGTCAGTCGGCATTGGTTAATGCTTTGATCGAGAGATGGCGCCTTAAGACTCACACATTCCATTTTCCAATTAGTGAGTGTGTCGTGACGTTGGAGGACGTGGCATTAATTCTTGGTCTTCCGACGAATGGTCTGCCAGTTACAGGACCGACATTCAGTAGTTATGAGGCATTAGAGGGTGAATACTTGGATCATTTTGGTGTTACACCTAAGAAGGCAGACTGTAGGTGAAGTTTTATCAAGTTGACATGGTTTCGAGGTTTGAAAGATCGTTTAGTGTTGGTTGATGATATTTAGATTCAGGGGTACGTGAAGTGCCACATAATGTTATTATTTGAGACCGTCGTGTTTGGAGATAAGTCTGGGGCAGGGGTGCACTGGAAGTTTCTGCCTTTACTCCGTAACTTTGGCGGGATCTTACAGTTCAGTTGGGGATCGGCATGTCTGGCACACCTGTGTAGAGCATTGTGTAGGGCAACTTGTGTCGACTGTAAGGAGATTGATGGTTCGCTGACACTGTTGTTTACCTGGGCTTGGATCCGTCTACCATTCATTGCGCCGATTCCTGGGTCACTGGTTGAACCGATTGACCCAGTTCTATGTAAATAAAAAACAATCCATAGTAAAAAATTTCACTAACATTTTAAATATATCTAGCTATTCAAAAACAATATGAAATAGGAACAATAAGTATTTTGTTAATTTTATCGAGTTTGACCGGTTTTAATCGGTTCACTCCGAATTGGATCAGTTCGCACCGATTCGTTGTCTTGTGCAGTCTCATCATCGAACCAGACCGGTCTAGGATCCGGTTCATCAATTTTTGGTCAATTTGGCCGGTCTGGTCCGGTTCATCATTTTTTCGATCTAACTTGCCGGTCTAAATTGGTTCATCAGTTTTTCGGTTGAATCAGCTTGTCCGATCCGATTTTAGTAACAATGATGAAAAATACTAAATTTCTCAGCATACATGTTTACTTGATAATTAAACATTAAACAATTACTAATTATATGCTATATTTGGCCTATTTACCGTTGTCTTAAATATTTGTCCTAAACTCAAAACCTATGCACAAATCATACTTTAACAAATCTTAATTTAAAATGATAATGTACCTGCATTTACATATTGAGGAAACTCCGATGTATGCATGGCCTCCAAATCCAATGACCGCATGAAAGTCGGCTCCTCAAACGGCTGTTAGTTTGCTAGTGCATTTGCCACATCCGCCACATCTACCACCATAGCATCGTCAGCATGATCTTCGTCTACACCTGTATGAACGACCTCGCAGTTACTTTCAAACTCTTCTTCACTATCACTGTTGTAATCTTCCAACTCAATATCTCGGTTCGCTGTAGATTGCTCGAACTCAATATACAGTTTGATGAACGATATTCGGGACCGACTTTCAAGATACACTGAAAATATTTCTTACATGCTTGCTTCATCGGTCACGTATTTCGTTTGAAATTGAACGAACCCACCAAACACAGATATAGGATATCTGTACAGAATACACTCCACTCTCCTAGATATTTGAGAATCCATCTTCTCACAAATGACACCTTTTAATTCTTCAAATGACAGTGTGAATGGAATAATAATATCTAACGAATTTTCACACACAAATTTTACTCCTTCTGATGTTTGCAATAAAATTTGACCATAATAATACACCTTTAATCTTACTCTATCATCCATAATAATAGAGAAGAAGAGAAAGACTGAGACAGGCTGCAGCAATTTGGAGAACGGGAGAGGAGGAAGAAGATGAAGTGGATGCTCAGTCTGGGTTTGGGAATATATATATATATACATCAGAAATCGGACTGTCCGACCGCTTTCTTGGTCATTCGAAATTTTTTGAACGTAAAAATCGGACTGTCCGATTTGGAAACAACCCACCAAAAAAAAATTAAACTCCCACAAATCATTGGGTCCGACTTAGGTTGCTTTCAGATTTTTGGTCCAGAAGCCTTGAAATCGGTAGGTCCGATTTCTTTGGCCCAAATCAAATTCATCATCCGTGCAAGAAATTGTTGGGTCAGATTTCTTTGCACCCAGCCATCCTTGAACCATAAATCAGACGGTCCGATTTGTGTCCCCTTTTCCCTGCAAGAAATCAGACTGTTCGATTTCTCTCCATCACCTAACAGCCGTCACAGCAGTGTAAATCCCCCCACGATCCATAACTCGGCGTAACACCAAAGTGTGTGTCATACGCAAAAAAATTAGCCTCTCATTTCTTGTATCTTTCTCTCTGAATTTATTATAACACATATGGTCTCGCTATAATGAATTTTTTTTCACTAAATTCAATTAAATTAATCTAGACATAAAAATTTTGTATTTTTATTTATAAAATTATATTTTTTGTTTTAAAGTTTTTGTGTTAATTATAAGAAAAACAAAAAAAAGTTACATGATTTTTTTGTTTATTCTTTTTTTTATGTGATTTTTTTATTCTTCATAGAAAATAAAATAAAAAAAATTAAGAGAGTATAAAATAAGAAGAACTATAAAATCAAAAAGAAGGAGAAGGAAGAGTTATTTGAGAAGAACATAAAATATAACCAAAATTTTTTAACCGCAATGCATAAATTTTTTTAATTTTGATATTAGAATATTTTAACTTTAACATAAAAAAATCTTTAACTGAAATTTCTCAAAATTTTAGAATTAAGGAAGTAGTTTCTTAACAAAATTTCTTTGGCTTCTTCTTATTCTTTTTTTTATTTTATTGTTTTTAAATTTTTTTGTTATATATATTTTTTATTTCTTTCTTTTTCTGTTCTTGCTTTTTGTTGAGACAGAGAAAAATAGAATCTAAAAAAAGATAATTATTCTAGAAAAATAATGACGTAATAAAATAATAATTAAATAAGAATCTGATGTTATCCAACGTTACAAGATAATGTCGGATACAGCACAACGGTCACGCCATCAAGTCATGAAATCGCCAAATCATGATATTAAGAATATGATATAAAGGCAATAAATACTGAAAAAATGGTAATAAGAATCCGATGTTATCCGACATTACAAGATAATGTCGAATACAACACAACGGTCACGCCATTAAGTTATGAAATCGCCAAATCATGATATTAAAAATATGATATAAAGGCAATAAATACTGAAAAATAGTAATTTTGAAATACAAGGATAAAAGAAAAGAGAATTCAACAAGTAAACTTTAAATAATATCTGACTATCAAAATACATCACTAACTTAAATATTAGAATATTTTATAGGTTGTTCTCTGGCCTAATTTTATATTTATCAAAGTTAGGATCTTTGATCTTTCAACTCTCCGATTTGTGATCTCCACTCTTGATATACAAACAATAATGATGAAAAAAAGAAAAACGAAAAAATTAGACTTTATATAATTAGACTTTAAAATATATTAATTAAATTTAATTAGACTTTATTAAATAAAAAATTTGGATGCTTAGCTCTTTTGTTATCATAAGGGAACAAATCTACGATATTGTAGTAGTAGTAGGCGAGAAAACAAGGTTTAAATTTTAAAACAATGGTTTAACCATTTATTCATTTTAATTATTTAAAATGTGGGTTACTGATAATTTTATGTTATACATTTAAAAGTTGATTTAATTCTTCATTTAAAATATTCAGAGATTAATACAGGATACTTAAAAATATAAAATTATATAAGAGCCTAAGAGTCTAAAGATATGACTCAGGTAAGACCAATACGCCTATCTTCAGTTTTTTACAAGATTATCTCCAAAGTATTTGTACATAGGCTTCAGGGTATGATGAATAGACTAATTAGTCCTATACAGAGTGCTTTTATTAAAGGCAGATTAATCTCTGATAATATTTTAATTGCTCACGAGTGTACGCATTACTTGAAGAATAAAAAAAGGGGACTCGAAAATAAAATGGCGCTAAAATTAGATATGAGTAAGGCATATGATAGGGTGGAATGGCACTTTATTTGGTTTATATTGGAGAAGTTTGGTTTTGACTCCCGGTGGATCATGTGGATTCGAGAATTAGTGACAACTATTTCTTATTCTGTTATTATGGAAGGACAACCTTATGGTTTCTTCAAACCAAATAGAGGGATTCGACAAGGAGATCCTCTATTCCCCTATCTTTTTCTTTTCTGTGCAGAAGGTCTCTCCTTTTTGCTGCACAAGACAGAATAAAACAGACTAATTCAAGGTCTTCAGATACATAGGCGATGTCCCAAGGTCAACCACCTCCTGTTTGCTGATGATTCCATCTTATTCTGTAAGGCTAATACTGAAGCATGTTCAAATATCCTGCATTTATTGAATTCTTATGAAAGCATCAGTGGCCAGAGGGTAAATCTTAATAAATCTGCTGTATTCTTTAGCCACAACACTCCCTCCACTACTCGTACACTACTGGCTAACTCTATGAATATTAATCATATTGGGGCGCAGGATAAATACCTTAGTTTGTCTTCTACAGTCTCTAAATTGAAAAAGGCTTCTTTTAGTATGATCAAAGAAAAGGTTCGTAAAAGAATCCAAGGGTGGAAGCACAATCTTCTTTCGTCAGGTGGTAGACATGTATTGCTTAAGGCAGTGGGAGAAGCTATTCCTATTTATACATTGTCTTGCTTCAAGTTGCCTGATGGTTTAATTTCAGAAATTCATTCTCTACTTTCTCAGTTCTGGTGGGGACAAAAAGGTTACGAAAGGCGGATGGTTTGGATTAGCTGGGACACTATGACTCGCCCACGAAAAGAAGGAGGCCTTGGATTTAAAGATCTCCGAATCCAAAATCTGGCGCTTTTAGGCAAACAGTTTTAGCGACTTGTAACACAGCCTACTTCCTTATTATCCAAAATCCTAAGAGGTAAATACTTTAGCAATGGTAATGCTATAACGGAAGAAATTGTAGTCTTACCTTCTTGAGAAAGGTCTTAATTGGGTTGTGGGTACTGGTGAGAATATCCGAACCTTTGAGGATCCTTGGCTGCCTCCTCCGTATCCTTTAATGATTTCTGACATGCCAATTAGACAGGCTGTTTCTGAGTTGGTTCCAAGAGTTAAAGATCTAATTACTAAAGATAGGAATTGGAATTAGAATCTCATTCAAGAATTATTTTCCCAAGACATTGCAAATAGGATTTTGTCAGTTAAAATTCAGCAGAGTAGGGACAAATTGTAATGGGATTTGAACAAATCCAAGCAATATGATATAGTTTCAGGTTACAAAATTGGCTATTTATTTTACCATCCGCCTCTGGAGCTTTGCCCTAATTATATGCAGTAGAAAAAAGCCGTGGATTGATCTATGAAAGTTGAACTTGCCTCACAAAATTAAGCTATTTATTTGGAAAGCTCTCCATGGTCGACTTCCGGTGCTTGCTCAGATTCTTCACCGTATCCCATCTATATCACCAATATGCCCCTGCTGTGATGAAGCAACGGAAATAGTCACTCATTGTTTGATCGATTGCTCTAGAATTAAAGACGTATGGTCTTAGAGTTATCTTCGTGACTGTCTTTCCCTTCAGAATTCTAACGACTTTTAGACATGGTGGACTGCATCAACAGAGATACTTAATTCGTTGAAAAATGCTGACCGTAATCCTCAATTGCTTGCCATCATTTGCTGGAACTGCTGGAAAGCTCGTAACCAGTTGATTTTTGAAGGTTCTACTTCTACTAGCAAGCTCTGTCAAGTTGCTCCGTGAAATTCAAAGAACTCCCAATTTAGGTCGTCATCTCCATGAGGTAAGTTCTTAGTTGCATTCAATTTGATTTATCATTCTTTATTCTTTAAGATTTTTCTTTATTTTTTGACCACTCACCGTTGGATGAATACCTTCAGTGTAGTGTTTTTGGAAAATCCCCACCTTTTATTATGCTGTCCTGCTTTTGAACATCTTTATATTTCATTTTTTAATAATTAATGAAATATAACCTACTATCTTTAGAAAAAAATGTAATTAATAAAGAATAATTAAAAATTCTAACTTATTCTTTTAATTTTTAAATAAAAAACCTTTTATATTTTAATATTTCATACGATGATTATCGAATCTTGCATAAAAGTTTTTTTTGTAAGTTATTCGCAATTTAATTTGGAGGATACTCTCATAAAGATGCGTAAAATATTTTTTTATAAAGATATTTATGTGTTGCATTATTATTGGACGTATTAATGAATCAGTTATTTTTTAATTTTTTAACAAATTAGAATAAAATTGATTTTTTATAACAATAATAATAAACCCAATTCTTATCAGATTCGGTCAAACTGACTAATTTATATAATTTACTGGATTATATTTTTTTTGTTTTTTTAAACAAAAATTAAGGATATACTTGTCTTTTTATTAGAAAATTTAAACATGATTTAGTTTAGATTGTGTAAATCGATCGGATCAAATCAGGTCTAATAATTATAATGGAACAATTAAATTTATTATTGTTGCTATAATAAACCAATTTTATTCTAATTTATTAAAAAATAAATTATTAATTAACTTAATAAAAATATCCAATTTTTTTTGATAACTAAATATCCAATAATATTATAATACATATAAATATTTTTTTTAAAAAAAAATATTTTTTGTGCCTTTATCGAAATGATCTCCATTTAATTTACCAACCCTGGTTGATAAAGTGCAAAAAGACCAAAAGTCTCCAGTCCTACTCGTGCGGTCTCCACCAGCAGTCTCACTCTCACCAACCCTCAAACTCGTGGTTGGTAAGCACGTGTTAATGCCACGTGACTATATATATGAAATGCCTCTTCTATTTTTAATTCTAACATCGAATGGATTTTTTTAATTGTTAAAATAAATTAAAAAATAAAGTATAATTTATAATTTTTTATTATTTTTATCATATTTTTTATTTTATTTATAAAATTAATAATAAAAAATTATATTTTATTCTCTTAATTAATAAATAAAATTGAGAAGATTAATTTTTAAAAATTACAAAAAAATATATTTCTGGCTAGTCCAATTATTATCCAATTTATCTAAGAATTATAACAAATAAAAAAAATTAATTTTAAGTATGCAAAATATTTAATATTATTACTTCATTATGATTTTTTTTCAAATAATTATTATAAAGAAAAAGTAAATATGTTTTTGTGATGTATTATTATTATTATTATATGAAATTTAACTTGAGATGTGTTTGACTCGGAAGGACTTGATAATATGGTCATAGAAAAACTTTAAATTTTCATTAAAGAATTTATTTACAAGCCAACTTAAAATATTTGAATACATGTCAATAAATTATAGTTTAAATAGGATAATCTTTATATTATATTTGGTAAAAACAAACAAAAAATATTAGGGTACATATGAATTCAAAGAAGCTATACGTAGATGGCAAAGAGCAAACCAACCAACCATGTTCGGAGTTGTCAAAAATCATCCTACTGTTGACTCCCTATGGCGATGAAAAGTCAAAAAAGCCTTCCCAGGTGCCAAAAAGCGTGAAACCTAATTGCTTCGTTTCTTCTGCCCCAGCCCCTTTCTCCCTTCCTTTCTTTCATTCAGAAACAAATTGAGCCAAAAAAAAAAACCCAGCCATCACCAACGCCGCAAGCAGTGGCACCCGTCCGACGCACTCAAAGCCGTCGTCCGTCCGTCCATCTAGCTTCCCTCGTGCTCCAACTCTCCAACCCTGTTCACTCTCACCGATCGCAGCTTCTTCCTCGAGGTCAGCTCGGCGTCCGACGTCTTCGTCTGCTCAGCCGCGCATCCGGCCCAAACCATTGAATCCCTCTTTCTTTGCGGATTGAATTTCTGCCCTCTTGCTTCTCGTTCGATCTGGCAGAGTGCTCTTTTTCCACCCCCAATCCATTCTGCTAACCGCATCACAGAGCACTAGTTGCGGAACTCTGCCTCGCTACGCGGAGGAGCACGACCTTGAACTTCCGCTGCCGCCTCCGTCATCTTCTGAACAATATGTTTGTTCGGTCTCCGCCCTTGGAAGTTGGCTCAGGACTCGTGAGTCTTCAGTGGTGAAGTGAAAAAGAAGGAATAACAGTGGTCGTCGTCTGGTCTTCGTCGCCGTCGCGCTCAACTGCTCTCCGTCATTGTGTGCCTAGACTGCTCTCAGATCGAAGGTTAGTGCTCACTGCTAGGCTTGTTCTTCATTTTTTTAATGCTCGTGAGAACGAAGGTTTAGGATTATCCTAGTGCTACTCAGATTTTCTTTTTAATTTTTAGTTCTTGGTTCTTTGTTCTTTGGTATAGGAATCTGCTTCTACCAGTGCTACTCATATTGAATTGTGTTCTCTACTGTTGTACTGTACTCTGTTTTGTTGCTTTTTCTTGTGCTGTATTAAAAAATTTTGTTAAAATCTTAATAAGTTTTGTTAATTTTTAGAACAGTTTGTTAATTTTTGTTTAACTTATGCTAAAATTTTGTTAGAATTGGGATCAGTCTTCTCTGTTAAAAATATTGCTATTTTTTTTTTGTTAAAATCATGTTAAAACATGAGTTTTTATTTATTCAATATAAAAGCATGAACTTTTATTTGTATGATTGAGTCTTCTCTGCTCCATTAGACTGAATTTATTTATTGAATTTTGTTAAGTTATATTTTATTTTGAACTGATTAAAATAAATAATGAAATTTTTATTAATGAATTTTTGTTGTTAAATCTTGTTTGGATTAAAAAAGAAACTAAAAAAACTAAAAGAAAAAAAGTTTGTGCATAAAAAGTTAATTATATTTTAAAATATTTATTTATAATTTATTTATCATTTTATTATAAAATCATTTTTCTGGTTAAATTACAGTTGAATTAGTTGGATCAGTAAATCAATAGTTAAAATGGTTTGATGATCAATGCCAATTTTCAGAACCTTGACAAAAATACAAACTCATAAGTCATAAGCTTTTCTAGTTCTCTCTCTTTCTCTCTCTAATAGTACTAATTGTTCAACAATACCCTAAACTACTATTACAGTATTACCTTAGGAACAATTATTATATTTGTTTATATTAAAATCGTTAAAATCATACCAATACGAATACAATTACTTGATTTGATTATTAATAAAAGCAGAAATTACACGAGTTTCACGGGTGCTTATTTTTGTAAAATTGTAAAAACTTTCAATCTAACACATTTTTTTCTTTCCTTGAGATTCACATAACTTTCTTCAATGTTAACTTTCTCTGGTTTAGCTGATCCCTTCCAGTCAAATTCTGCTACAACAGGTCAGATTCGGAATTTCATCTTCTCCATTTTCTTCCATTTTTTTTTTCATTGCTTCCTTCACTTATGTCTGAATTTAACTCGGCTTGTTTCCCCCATTTTCTCCGAAACTAAAGATCGAAAATTAAGAGGGGATAAAGGACAGAACTTGTCGTTGCGATTGGCGTAAATTTTCAATACAAGTGTTGAGACGAAGTTATCATGGATGCGAAAGCGTTGCAACTTTCAGCTCTGCTTCAACCGGAGAAGATTCGGTCAAAACCCAGTGGCGCTTCTTCTCTGAGCATATCACGTGAGCCGCACAAAAAGTTTCTCCGGGTTTCGGTTTCGGTTAAGTTGCAGCCTGTTAGAACTTCCACGATCCGGCGCAGGATAGCACCTTTGGAGGTTACTCGTTCATACGAAAATATCCCAGGTTTGTTGTGAGAAAAAAAAACACTGTTGGTTTTGAAACGCGCGAATTTGTATTTGTATTATTTTGTTAATATGCTGGTTTGAAAAAATAAAAAATAAAAGGGCTTGTAACGTATTACGCGCTTGCTTTTCTAGCTTTGCATTTACATTTTCCAATTGTTTTTATTGTTATTGAAAGGACTGCTGATTTTGAGCTATCCGTCTTTCAAACAATGATTTACTAGCTACAATAAGAAGGTACAACGGACAGTGAACCTTACTTATACATTGCCAATGAATTTGGATTAAAGATTTGTTCTGGTTGTGCGGAAAATTGCAAATCTAATCCTCAACGTGCCTCCCCTGTAATTAATTGTTACTGTAATTAATTCTTTGTTTTGCCTGAATTATATTCCTGTAAACATTGATTGAATAAGGAAGGATTTAAAGTTTAATTTGCCTTGCATGAAATTGATTTGAAGAACTTGTGCTCAGATATTTGTGACTAAATGTAGTTGGATATCTATGTTAAAAAACATGGCGTGTCAATATGAAAGGTCAATAGACACTTCAGCTGGACCGTTCATAATAATTTCTATCAAGGTGAACTGAATATAACTGCAATGCCCAACTATTGTCTATGTATTTATCATTCTGCAGCTTCAAATAAATTTATTCTATTGAATAGTTGGAATAATCAACTTCCGCGTCTTTTGAGGGAAAATTATGGTCTCTGAGAAGATGTAATTTGGCTGGATTGCATATAAGATTGTAACTGACTAAATAAGTACTGCCCATTCTTATTTATTAATGTTCATGCTCCTGTAGCTTCGACATTGGAATCTGGAACCTGTCATGCTCTTCTTGATGAAGAGTTGATTTTGAAGGTAACAACATGAAGTTCTTTGTCATTTTTAATTAGTCTATATCCATTTCGTTAGTGATGTTTATGCCCTCCATTATAGTAAGCAAGCATCAAGAAATAGTAAACTTTGCTTAAATGTTTTTTTGCCTCAGCTTGCTATATATGTCATTATCTTACTTGAATTAATAAATTGCAGAGTAGATCACAAGAGATCGATCCATATTTAAATGGACGCTGTATATATCTTGTTGGTTAGTTTCTTGGCTAAAGTCATCATCCAATAATATAATTTCCAAGTATGACTATTGCAGCATTCAAAGTACCTTTAATTTGACATGCAGGAATGATGGGATCTGGGAAGACAACTGTGGGGAAGATTATGGCACAAGTGCTTGGCTATTCTTTCTGTGATAGGTTAGTATGGGAATTTATCATCTTTTTTTCCTCTCCTTCCAACGAAGAACTTGATTCGTTGATAGGTCTTGATCAATTGGGAGTATGAATAGAGGGAAAAGGGCAGACAGAAGGACTATATTAATTGATTAACTGATTTGAGTTTTTGGAGAGTAGGCCTCTCGAATGTTCTCATTATCTTGTAATTCTTGAATAAATTACTTCTTTATTATCTCTGGACCAGTTATATCAGTCTTAAAGCAAGTAAATGATCATAATAATGCATCATTTGGATAGCGAATAGGCTAGTAGAATATACAAAGAATTGGTATGTTGCTTGAAGCTATGTACAGTTTCTGTGTGCAAAAACCAAGATGAACTTCAACTGGTGTTCATATTTAATTGGTAATGGAGAAATATAGTTAGAAGCAACAAATGTATTATATGACTCTATTTCTGTAGATAGAAAAGGGTCATTCTAGTTATCCTGAGGAGTATGGTCTACTGAGCTGCACACAAAGGATTTCTGATTGAGATTATTATATAATACTGCACATATGTTTGACTATTACAATGCACATACTGTATATTTCACAAGCACTTTAGACATTGTCTTGATTTTCTGCATTTGTTGCACTTGTGGGTGCTTCAGTGATGCATTGGTGGAGGAGGAGGTTGGAAATTCTGTAGCTGATATATTCAAGCACTATGGAGAAGCTTTCTTTCGCGATAAAGAGGTCAGTTGAAGAGGATTATTCTTCTAGCTTATATGTATCCTCTTTGTTAAGTTGTTTTGAATTTTTATATGTTTCTTTTTTCCAATCACATCCAGCTCCTCATTTTTGTCTATCTGTTGACATAAATTGCCCCATGAAGCTGTTGAATCAATATGTTCTGAAATACTAACTAATGACAGTACCTTAGTACTGTCAAGAGTATAGAATTCAATAATCAATTATGAAAACATCCCAAAAAAAAAGAAAAAAGAAATGGCATAAACAACTGCTTAGCCCACTCCTTGCTGTAGGGTAAGAGTCTGATATTTGGCTCTTGAAAGTGATGTTAATAGATACATCTGGTTATGAAATATGCTAACAAGCAACATCATTTCCAATTACTTTCTTGTGTTCTACTATAAATAGATCTGATTGATGGTTTTATTATTGCATTCACCATTCATTTTTCTTGCTTATTTTTACTGTTTCAGACCGAGGTATTGCATAAACTGTCCCTGATGCGTAGATTTGTTATTTCTACTGGTGGAGGTGCTGTTATCAGGCCCATCAATTGGTATAATTATAATTATTAACATGTGAACAAGAAAATTGAAGTTTGGTGTTCATTTTTTTATGATTAACATCCCATTCTCGCCATCTTATGTATATGGATTGCCAGGAAACATATGCACAAGGGCGTCAGTGTTTGGTTGGATGTACCGCTGGAAGCCTTGGCACAGAGAATTGCAGCTGTAGGAACTAACTCTCGCCCCCTACTACATTATGAAGCAGGAGATGCATACACCCGGGTAACCTTTTTTTTCCCCCTCCTGCATACAATTTTAGTCACCCAGTCCTAGCAACTTCAACTTTTTAGCAATTTGCATCAAAGTTTACTTTTTTCCCCCTCCTGGTAAGTATTCTGACCTTTTGATGTTCTTTTGCAGGCTCTCCTGAAGTTATCTGCTCTTTTTGAAGAAAGAGGTGATTCATATGCCAATGCCAATGCCAGGGTCTCATTGGAAAGTACGCATAGATTTTCTTTTTGGTTTTGATTTTTGAAATAAGAATTGTGGATTTTTTTTTTTCGGAAACTTTGGGAATAAAACAGGACTTTATGTATTTCTTTTCCCCCCGCCACTTATTGAACTTGAATTGTTTGGACCTGGAGACTCCTAAGATACTTGCCCAGCCTCGCTTTTAAAAAAGACAAAAGGAAAGTAGGAAAAGATCTTTAGTGAACTTAATTATTATTTCTACCTTCTTCTTGATGCTTTCCTAATATATATGGTTTCTGACCTTGTTCTTTATCGTGCAGAGATAGCGGCAAAACTGGGCCAAAGAGATGTGTCCAAACTGTCACCAACTGCTATTGCACTTGAGGTCTTCATACTCAATTCCCTCCCTACTAGTGTCATTTCAGGATGTTTTTTAAAAATATTTTGGTTTTTATGGGTCAAATGAAATGTTCCTAGGTTAGTTGAATAAAAATGACATCTGTGCCAATCTAGATAACACGCCTCTGCATCTTGCAGGCATTGGAACAAATTGAAGTCTTTTTGAAGGAAGAAGACAACAATTACGCAGAACGCTAATAAAAAGAGACACAAGTATTGTTGACGTGTTCATATTTTTTCCGTTATATGCAAGCAAGGCCATGATAATATCGTGCAATGTCAATATGTTGAGTTAAAAAAAAAAAAAAAGAAGTGATGAAACCTGTCGTATGTTTCTGCATAATTTGTGTTGGCATTTAGAATAAGCTGAGGAGCTACCAGCAGTGTTTATGTTTTGTTTATTGTTGATGTATATATATATATTTGTAGTCGAGTTTGGTTGATCTGGTTATGTATTACTTCCTCCAAGAGGATTTTTATGTTGTAAAGTGGTCGGTTTATTTATTTTTAAATAACTTTGTTCAACAACTTAAGCGAAAAAAAGACCTCATGTAAATTTATAAAAAACTAAAAAATATATAAAAAAAGAATAAATAGAAAAATGTTTGGCAACCGGATGGATGTTGCCCCCAAAATAACAATGGTTTCTCAGGAAAAGTAATAAAGCAAAAGAGCTGGTTGCAGAAAACTTGGGTTGACATATTTAGACAGCGTAGCAATTACATTAATTTATATTGACTGATATTTTTAATTAGCAATTTAATATTTTTAATCCAACAATCTAATTTTATATTTTTAATTGAGAAATTTTAGAGGATTATTAGAATTTATTATTTTTAGATATCAGTTAGCTATCAATGTTTAAAAGTATGAGATAAAATGTTATTAGATTATTAGATTAAAAGAACTAAATTAAAAAAATTATTCTAATTATTAGTTATTCTTGGTACTTTTTTGACCTATATAGTTTGGGACTTACTTTTTATTTTGCAGATATAGCGGTTTTCATATTCAATGAAAAAGAATGAATTTTTTCAATTTTTTTTTATTTTTTTGTTAAATATATTTTTTTATTATTTAATATTTTTTATATATTTTTAATTAGGTAGGTTTTGAGAATCAGACCGGTCATCGAATCATTCTAGTCACTGGTTCACCAGTTTATTGGTCCAATTGGTCCAACAGTAGTTCATTCCAAAAAATCGTTTTAGAATAAAATAATAAATAAATTATAAATAAACATATTAAAATATAATTATAATCTAATATAAATATTAAAATATCACCTAATAAAATATACATATTATCATTATATTAAAAACTAACAACATTCTAATAAATCATCAGAAAATAAACTATAATACTTACGCAATATGTCATCCACATTACTAGGAAGATCAGGCTCTTTCTCACAACCTAAATCCTGAAATCAATAATTTCAACAAAAATAATCACCCTAAATCTTGAACCCTAAAATCAATAAATAATCACTCTAAACCTTAAAATCAATAAATCTATCAACAAAAATTCAATAACAGTAGACTCATAAATTAAAAAATAGCAGCAGCATAACAAAGTCATTTTGATCAATAATTTCAACAATGATATTAAAATAAGAAATCAAAAGTAAAAAATAAAAAATAATAACAAATCCATTTTTATCAATAATTTCAACAATGATATTGAAATAAGAAATAAGAAATTAGAACATAGCATAAAAGAAAAAAAACTCCTGTAAACAATGCCACTAACCTTCGACAGAGGTGGAGGGCGACGGAGAGCAGGACAACGACGAGACGACGGTGAGCAACTCGTACAAAAAAAGCCGTAGGAGGATGGACGCCAAACCGGGATAGAACAGACTCAATAGAAAGTTTGGGTTTGGGACAAAGCGAAGAGGGAAGCTGCAGAGGCGCCAACAACCACAGACGGCGGCGGTGAAACCATTGAAGAAGCTAGGATTTTGGTTTTGGGTTTGAGGGCTTTGATTTTTCCTTTTTTTGCTGAGCACTGAATGTCACGAGGGGGGGGGGGGTGGGGGAAGGGGGCGTGATTCATGCAGTCACGCACGTTTTTTTTTAAATCGAATAAAACGACGTCGTTTAGTAAGAACTGACCGGTTTTTGGTCCGGTTCAATTGACTAATTTTTGGTCCGGTCCAACCGACTAGTTCTCAATTTTTGGACAGTTCTCCAATTAGAGGTTTTGCATATAGGACTGGACTGTTAACATCGCCAGTTCTTGGTTTGACCGGTTTAATCGACCAGTCTGGTTTGATTTTCAGAATTATGCTACCTAAAAAGTACGTAATGAAAGATCACATTCAACAAAATAATTTTAGAAAAAATGGTAGAATTTATTCAAAGAAGATCACGCTAGTCCCCATATACGGAAATGGAAAAAGGGGGTGAGAACCTAAGGTTCCCAGTAGGGTACTATACGAAAAACCCAAGGAGATATGCAGCCTAAATCTAATCGTTTATAAGGTCACAACAGTAATCAATTATACAAACAAATGCAATTACAAGTATATGATAATATAATAGTCATATATACAAGTAAGAAGCCACTAGCAGAGAAATGTAGCAACCAAGTATGATACATGTCTGGTTCTACGTAGGTCATGAGCTCATGCGTTGATTGGTTATTTGCAACCCGACGTTACCCGACCCAAGTCCGAATATAGCTACTCCACTAGGTCGGTCGCGCACCGGTACCCGAAATACAGTCGTAGCACTAATAAAAAATGACCTAAAAATATAAGGTGCTCCCAGTGAGCAATAATCCATGTGACAGGTGTCTCCACGTTCATATAGTCTCTGGCCAGGCTGGATGGAAGTCTGCTCTGCCAAGTATGTTTTAGCACCTTGAGGTTTATAGTTTCTTTTTCTGCGGTACATCCCAACAAAATTTATTTCTAAAGGATTTTTTTGCCTTTCTTTTATAAAAACTTGTGTCCGGTCCTTTCTTAAAATATCTCAGCTATATCATATTTTACCATTTTGCTCTTTTTACTTAACTTTTTACCATTTTTGTTAGATTTTTAATGACACTTTTATCATTAATGTTATTATTTTACCATTATATATTTATATTTTTTCTAATAAACTTTTTCTCCTTCACTAAGTTAACTAATAATTTTTATTTTGTGCTTTATGCCTAAAATTTTTATTTTTGTCCTAAGTACTCTAGTTTTACCATTTAACATTTTTAGCATCAAAATTTTACCGAATTAATCCTAATAGTTTTCTATGACCAAAATTACTCCTAATATTTTTATTAAAATCCAATTTTTACCATTAGGGACCTAAAAAAATCAATTTACCCTTTATTAATTTATTTACTTGCTCTAATTACTGTTTTTTTTACTATTTTACCTCTAACTTTTACTAAAATTTTTATTTAGACATAAAATTTTATTTTAAATATAATTTTGACTCAAATAAGTTATACAATTATTATTTGACCCCTAAACATATTAAATTCAAAATTTTACTTATATCTTGTCTATATTATGTTTTTAACCTCCTTTTTATCCGAAAATGACTATAACACCTGTTTTATTCTTTTCTACTTGTTTCATAGAATTAAAAATATTTTTTTAAACTATTTTTAAACTCTTTTTCACCATAATTTTCGTGCTTTTAGTGACTAAAATTTTCAGAGGTACAATTTTTATATTTTTCTTCACTTTTGTGACGTTTAAAGCTTGAAACTTAAACCCTAAGTGCTTCCATGGTTCCGACTGATACAATACAAAATTTAGAGGCAATTATACATTATATTACACATCTTTATAAAGTCAAAATAGTGGTAACTCATAGAATTTTCAGAATTTCAGAATAAGCACAAATTCACTACAAAGTGGCTCGTATAAACACCGAAAATAAGCATAAATATATTCTAACTAATCCTAAACCTTACCTCTTATTTAATTCATTTATTAAACCTTTCGCACACTAGAAAACATACACACAAGGGCAGAAGCACAGCTGGTGATGGTTCAGTTTTGTTTTTTTGGCCGAAAGTGTCGCAAAAAGGTCAAAATTCAACCACTTTGAACTTGAATTTCTCTAACTCCTTAGGCGTGCTCCATGGGTGCTTAAACAACAGTTTTTTATACATGGAAGAAAGTAAGAATTTATCATGGCTACTGTTAAAAAAAAAAAGAAAAGGAAAGGAGAAGGAACAAGAGTCTACCTTGCCGAAATTTCGGTATAAACACAAGAATTAGCGAAAACGGGAAAATGTTCGTGTTTATATGGCTTGAGTCCTTGAAGAACACTTGAAGAACAATGTATAAATAGTGAGGAATAAGGACTAGGACGTGGAGGAGTAGTGCAGAATTTACTCTCTCTTTCTCACTCTAAAACACGGTAAAAAGTAACAAAATGCATAAAGTGTTTGTGTGTGATCAATATTTCCTTAAAAAAAATCAAAGTTTTGCTAAATTTATGATAGTAAAAGAGGCTAAAATTTTAATGGTCAAATGTTGGGATTTAATGAAGACGGGGTATGAAAACAAGGAAGCTTGGTTAGCGCTTGCATGTCGAGCTTATTCACAGTTAACCGCAGTTAGTTACTCGGGGTTAAAATTACCGCAGAGAGGGAGGAGCGTGTTGCTTTGAAAACAAGCAAGAGAATTTGAGTTCTTTAGGAGTCGTTTACGGAATACTAAAACGAAAATAAAAAATTAAACAGCAACATCTATCAACAATCAAGTAGTATGCATATAAAACTAAATATCTTAACAATCTAACTCCACTAAAACTAGAAAATTGAATATAACTAAATTAAACTAACTAACTAAAACGGTATGCATATAAAAGACTTAAAATAGTACTCACACTATCAAACCATCAGGCCAAATCGTCATTTGTACAATGGGAGCTAGTGGAGAGTCCTTTGGCTGGTATCGTGAGAGGATTATGGCACCGCAGTGTTTGTCACTGGAGGCGTCGTCAAAACAGTCAACTGCTGAGCGGACGAAGGTGGTGGAGGAGTCAACTCTGGTGGAGGAATCCACTCTGGTGAAGTAGCCAGACTATTTCCTGGTTGCAAGGGTGGTGTAGCAGAAGGAGCCACGTAGTTGGGGTTAAGAACCATGATGAACGGCTAATCTGGTACACCCATTGCCTATGACATCCTAGATGTAGTCGGAGTAGAAGAAAATGACCGAGAAGTCCCAGAGGTACCAGTAGACACCCTCCCTATACCACGACCATGAGGCCGATTTGTCACACCTCTGCCTGTTGTCATGTCTGCAAAGAGCATACGAATTAAATTCAAATTTGCTTTCATTAAATTTCACTAAAATTTTTCAAAACATAATTCTTTACTTAGAATTAATCAAATTAAAATCTTAAAAAAATTCAAATTTTCACAGCAATTCCCATCATTCTTATTTTTCAATTTCATTCAAAATCTTAAAAAGTTTCGATAGAACCTCCCCTAATATTTAGATTTTTTTCACCCTTCAAAGGTTCCATCCAAACTAAATATCTCTCAATCCTACTCAAATTTTCAAATATCAAACATTTTACTTAACATAATTTTTCTTAGTTTGTTATTTTTAATTGTCTTTAAGTTATTAATTCAATAATTAAGACAATAAACAAGGGTTCAAAACCTAATTCATCCACCAGGAGGGTTCAAGCATTATTATTAATAAAGTTTATTAGTATATCTATTAATCCCTTTTTAATCTTTAATCAACTTTGGTTCAATCATTTAAACAAACTTCGAAAACCTAAATCGTAATACCTAAAACGTTAATCAACTCAAAAACATAAATCATAATACTAATTAACAAATAAAACATAAATTAATCTTAAATATAACTAAAACAAAAAATAATTAATTAGAAAATGATCATATTACCGGAGAAGGGAGACGGGTGGCTAGAAGTAGTTGTTGGTGGTTGCTAGAACGTCAACAACTATTACTGGAGGCAGAGGGAGTGGCCAGCACAACGGGAGCAGTTGGTAGAGTTGTTTGGAGAGAGAGAGAGAGAGAGAGAGAGAGAGAGAGAGAGAGAGAGAGAGAGAGAGAGAGAGAGAGAGAGAGAGAGAGAGAGAGAGAGAGAGAGAGAGAGAGAGAGAGAGAGAGAGAGAGGGCCGTCGGAGGGGTTGCCAAAGGGAGCTGTTAAGGGAGAGATGAGAGGGTTAGAGAGAGAGAGAGATAGAGAGTGGGAGGCAAGAGGGTGAGGAGAGAGAGGGTGATTCGAAATGAGGGGAGAAGAGGGTTCGCGATTCGAATTTTTCTGATGGTAAAGCTTTGCGGTGCTCCAGAATGCAATATTTCACTAATTCAGGTTATCGTCGGATTTATTTGCTCGTAAATTCGACAGTAATGCTTGCACCAATTTCTCTTTTTTATCGTCAGAAAGTAGAATCTGACAGTATTTTTTTTATCCCCGACGAATTTATTGCCAAATTTGCTGATAAATCCGACACTAATGTCTGACAATAAATCCGACAGTAATTTTGCTGACACTCAGCATTTTTCTTGTAGTGGGTGGTGGTGACGATAACGATAATAAAAGAAAAAGCTGAGAAAAAAGGAGGAGGTGGAAAAGAAGAAAAAGCACATGATATAGAAAACAGTTATAACAATTTTGTTAGATTTGGTTAAGTATTTTACTTGGTTGTAGAATTTTATTGTTTACTGAGAATTTGAGTTATTTAAAAAAAAGATTGTTATCAAACACGATTTCAGTTTGTTATTTATTGGATTTTGATATTCATATACTTTGTTATTCTGTTGAACTTTGTTCAACATTAGTTTTCTTTTGTTATTTGACATTTTATAAATTTTCTATTTGTAGTTTAATTTATGTTTGGATGTGATTATGATTATATATTTTTAAATTTAATTTTGTTTGCTAGCTGATTATAGGGGGTGGATAGGATACCCACAAGGGAGGATTATGATTCAATTTTTTACTATCTACATGTAGAACAGAGACAGGTTTTGTGCTCGTTAAAGAAGAGCGGGATAGGATCAAGCAGGGCGAAAATTCTTTTGACTTTTTCTAACAGCTCTGTTGTCATTCTTACATGTGAAAAAAAAATACGGTTTATATCTACATTTTTTAAAATTTGTATATATTAATTAATAAAATTTAGTTGTTAAAGATAATTTAATACTTGTACTAGTCAATTAATAACTAATTAGCTACTAAAAATTGACTAGTTAGGACTTAAGAATTGTTTACCTATATTTTTTCTTTATCAAAATAGACAAAAAGGAAAAAAAAAAGCATGTAGTAGATTATAACTTCATTTGCCTCTTATTACTGAACATTCCTTTACACAGGCATTACTACTGCATCAGTTTCTCTCTTTTCTGAACTCAACTCTGGTTTACAATCATGTTTGAAAACTATAATTTCGTGTCGTAGTTATCCTTTTCTACGAGGGATTAATTTTCTGTTTGGAAAAAAAAGTGTAGTTGTGCAACAAGAATAATCAACGAAAAGTCCTATCACGCACAGCATAAATTTAAACTCAACGAAAAATGGGTTTATATATATATATAAACTAGACAAGAGTAATGCCAACGAACATAAACAGTATAGTCTTTCCGTCATCATCTAAAAGTCTCGAGTTCAAGTCTTACTTTTAATTTAAAAAAAAAAACTAAACAAGATCAATAAAAATATCAAATCTCAACAGCAAAACACCTCTGAATGGAGCATCCATGAGTGATAAAGCTGTAAGAATAGAATTCGCTGAAACCTTCATCACACGCAGTGGCATGCAACTGTCCATCTTCAGTCATTTTAATATGAACTCTAAGGCAACAAATATCAGCAAAATTCTCATTAAGTTCCAGCAGTTTCATTGATTTATGACGTTTCCAAAGGAGAAACAAGTCGTCAGCTGCAGTCTTAACCATAATGGGCTTCATTCCCGGAGGCACAAGAAAAAGAGAGCCTTCCACTGTCTTCCTAACCTAGGTTCTTTCCACTCTGTTGAGTTCATGCCCCACTAACATTGGCCATGGGTTTTCAACATACTGATACAAAATTTCACCAATCTATGCTGTCTGAAACCCATAACCAGTCGATGACATATTTTTATTCCACGCCTCTTTCATTTGATTATAAACCCAAGATGTAAGAGATCCATCATCAAAACCATCAGAATTGGGGATGTTCTTGAACTCTTTCCAACTACCAACCACTGGGTCAAGAATCTTGCCAAGGATGCCCGACTTCTGCGATGGTTCTCCCACCACGTAGACCTTTTTGTGGAGGGCAGTCGCTCGGCCTTTGTCATGAGGGATGCGCATGCTGGGACCCTATCTCCAGCGGTTGAAACGGCAGTCAAGAACCCACACATCGGCAGAAAGGGCATCACCGGAATAATCGCCGATTATATAGATGTCATGATTTAGGAGGGCGCACATGGTGGATGGTCGGAACGTGGGTGAAGGAATGAGTGGAAGCCGGAGGACAGGGTCGGGGTCGTCAGGGTTGACCATGAATCATTGGACGTGGTTGGAATCAGGATAGTTGACGGAGAAGTATAGCATGGTTTGCTTACCATAAAAGGTGGTGTGGGCTTCATAGAAGAGCGGAGAAGAGAGGAGGGAGTGAACGGTTTTGGAAACTTGAGACAAATTTGAGTGGTAGGACCGTGGCACGCGTGCTAAGCAATCCAATGCGACATCGTTGGGAAGAGAGGGGATTAGCCCGTCTTGCTTCTCTTGTTCTTGTTCTTGTATTTCTGATGCTTTTGATTTTTTCTGAGCACCAGCAACTTCAGCTAACAATAACATTGTTGTTGCTTTCTACTTTAAAATTGGCTTAGTGCTACGAACATACACTAATTTAATCTTGTACAAACTCTTTCTTGACTCTATACGCACAGACCACTTTTTTGATGAGGAGCAAACAAACATAAAAAAAGATAGAGAAAACGAAGCTAATCTAAATCCACCTGTAGAAGTTGCAGCAAGTTCATAAGAGGTTGTGGCCAAAGACAATGCTGAGTGTCAACTATATTTACAGGTCAATTTAATCATTCATCCTTTATATCTAAAATTGTTATAATTTAAAAGGTAAAATTTAAAATTTATAAAGATAAAAAAATTAAAAATAAGTTAATATTAATCGGATAAGATTTGGCTTCAAATTAAATGTGTTCATTATTATCTAATCACTAAATATCTTGTTTTAAATGCAGCCTAGTCAAGTAATCTCTATGTTAAAATATAATTAATATCTCTTCAATATAATTTTTTTTCACCCAAATATTAAAAAAAGATAAAAATAAAAGTAAAAATAAAAAATTAACATAAAACAACTGAATATTAGAAAACTAATTCTTTTATTAATATCAGCTAATTTCTTAAAAAATATTTTATTTATCTTAAATTTTATACTCTAATTCATAAATCTTTAATTATAAATTCTAAATTTTAAATTTTTTATAAAATAAAAATTTTTAGTATTAAAAAATGGCTAATATATTTACTGTATAGTAAATATATTTAAAATTTTAAATATTTTAACTTTTTATACAAATTTTTTATGCTAAAAGAACTAACATAATTTATTAGTAAAATCCTTATTTCTCCTTCATTCTTAGTCAGATTTGACTTATAAAACTTTGACTTTTCAAAAATAATTTACTAATTTTTTTCAGAAAAAGTATAACAATTATATATTTGTTAATTTAAATAAAAATTATTTTCAATAGACATAAATTTTAAAAATGTGTTAGGTAAAAAACGGTTTTAATATTTAAAGTAATTTTAATAGATATAAATATAATAAAAAGTAAAAATAAATATAAATATAAATATTCATTAATATATAAAATTAATATAACATTGTTAAAACGCTTGGATAAAAATATGTATAAATATATTTAAAGTTCGATCGAGAATGTTTTTTGTTTAATTTTTTTTTTCAAAACTATATTTGGATAAACAGCATAAGACATCGAGTTGACTATTTAAATTTTTTCGAAATTTTTTAATTTAAGGTTAATTGTTTAAATTATTCTAATATTAAATTTTCCATAAACATATTTTATTAATTGAAACGGACCGTTTATTTTTAAAAAATGTTAAATTTATATATATTTTTATGAAAAATTAATATGGTTGTGCATGTATATGCTGAAGATACTAGAACAAATTGGAGACTATTTATTTGAAGCAAGAAAGTCACAGTCATACTTATAACGATGATGACAGTGATAGACATAAAAGCTAATGGAAAAGTATGCATTCCATAACCTAACCAATTATAGATTTTGCTCATAGGAAGTTTGAACTGCGAGGAATTAAAAATTAAAAGGGACGTGATACTAACCGGATATATATATAAAGTAAAACACACTGCATGGAAAGTTGACATTCAAGAATGATATCAAATCTGAACTGCAAAACACCGCCTAAGGACGCAGTCCCCAATGATAGAGCGGAAGGAGTGCCATCACAAGTCATCAGAATGGTTCAAATAAGAGAAGATTGTTTGGGACCAAGAAGAGACGTAGCAGAAAACTCCAACAACGCTTTCATTGGGCAACGCTTTGCGGGCCTCCACGTCTGGGAAAGCACTCTGTAATGCCAACATGGCACGCGTGTTAAGCAGTTCGAATGAGAGATGGAGGGACGGGATTAGCTTCTCTTCTTCTTGCGGAGGTTTAGGGTTAATTGTGTACATGAGGAGAACGAAGACATCTTTTTAGTCAATGAATTTAAAAGATAACATAGATCAAATGAAAAGGTCGGTGGAGGAGTACTTATTTTTTCGGAAAAAAATTATTATGTAAGGCTATTATTTTATATTTTAAATCTTCCATATGTTTTAAAAATTCAAATTCAAATATAATTAATCTACACGATTTCTAAAATATGAAAATCAACTCCATCCAATTCAAATTTTTAAAAGCTTGCATTGTTTTGTTTCAATTTTGAATAGGATTAACAAATATTTTAAAAAATAAAATTGGATTGTTAGAATAGTTAATTAACTCATCAACTTAGTGGAATTTGAATCTAATCTTTTGTATACAGAATCAGACCTAATGAAACTCTCGCAACAAATTAAATTAAGGATTTTTTTTGTTTTCATTTTCAAGTATTTTTTATTTTTAGAATTTTATTAAAAAATAATAAAATTATATTTTTACCATAAAATTCTAAAAATATAAAATATTTAAAAGAAAAAAAAATACAATATTATAGTAGATTTTAGCTCTCTTGTTAGATCGCACAATGACCTTGGTGCTCAGGTATTTTGATGGACAGTTTAAAATTGAGAAACATCAATCACATGGTAACAAAAATTTCACAAACCACGCCCCTTCAATTAACAAATATTTGATTTTACTTACCCTTGCACCACAAATTAGAAAGACTTATTGTAGTTTAATAATGTTCTACATTCATGTAAAAAATGTATCAAAGTTATTCAAGTAATATTGGCCAGATGCGCTCTCCTCCCCTTCCCTCCCCTCTCTCGTTTGTCATACACGCGCTACATATAACGTGCTGCAACCTAAATCTTTGTTCAACGTAAACTTTTTGCTGCAATGTAAACCTTCTTTTCTGCTCGCGTTTTCTTCTTCTTTTCTACTTGCGTTCTTCCTTATTGATCTGCATTGCCTTCGTCGTTCTCCTCTAATTACTGATTGCGTTCATCTTCTCATTTTCTTCTTTCGAGTTGGTTACGTTGCATTTATCTTCTTCCTATTCTTCTTTGTTTTCTTCTTCGATCTGCACTTCTGAATCGAAACAACGGATGACTCAACTTCAAATCAGTTGAATGAGAGCGATTTAGATTATTCTTCTGAAACGAATCAAAGTGACGAAGTTTGGATTATTCATTTTTGAATCGAATTGAATAGAATGCAATTGTTAATTTAAATTGAATTAAATTTGAATTGAATGGACGGAGGCGTACTGAATTGAATTAAATTGAATTGATAATCTGTGTAAATTGTAGGAGAGCTGTTTGAATTTAATTTTATACAATGGATTATGTTTCGTTCACTCAGTACTATACAATTGTTTCACCATGAGTACACATTCGGTTCATTATGTAGAAACTATTCGAATTTGATTTTATATAATTGATTATGTTTTGTTCACTCACTCTATAACGTGTTCGGTTCATTATGCAGAAAGCTGTTCGAATTTGATTCTATATAATGGATTATGTTTCGTTCACTCAGTACTAGACAATTGTTTTACCATGAGTACGCGTTTCGGTTCATTATGCAGAAAGCTGTTCGAATTTGATTTTATATAATGGATTATGTTTCGTTACTATACAATTGTTTCACTATGAGTACATGTTTCGGTTCACTATGCAAAAAGCTGTTCGAATTGGATTTTATATAATGGATTATGTTTCGTTCACTCAGTACTATACAATTGTTTCACTATGAATACGTGTTCGGTTTATTATGCAGAAAGATGTTCGAATTTGAATTTATACCATGGATATATAATATTCCATTCATTTAGTACTATACAATTATTTCACCATAATAACATGTTTGGTTCATTTTTGTTCTGCATAATTCAAAACTCTTCCTTCTCACCTTCTACTGTTTCTTCACCATAATTATTCATTTATCTTATTTGTACGAATTAATCTGTGTTTCTACTATTTAGGTGTTAATTATTGTTTATACCCTGACCCAACACTAAGGCCAAAGTCCAAATAAGATAAAAAGGCTCAATCACAGATTGGCCTCCCCACATAACCGACCTCTACAGAAGTGGTCGGAGTCAACACAAACTCCCCCAAAGAAGTCGGGAGCGAGGATTAGCTAACAGATAGCACTTATTCAAATAAGTAACAGTCCCTAAAATCTCTCAACCCACTTTCAGGAGTCATATCTCAACTTCCCTAAGATAAAGGGACGGTTATTCTCCTTAAAAGGTGGAACTACTCCAATTGTGGTTATTGGTTCACCACTATAAATACACTGACACCCCTCACGTATCACTAAGTTCCAATACTCTCTAAACCTGCCTAGGCTCCTACTGACTTAAGTATCGGAGTGTCTTTGCAAGTACCACCTCCCATTCTTTGATACACGGAAGTCGAACGGAGGCTCCCTGACGCTAAGCAAGTCGGAGATTTCCCTCTTCAAACGATTGGGCCAACCTAGCGAGTCCAGCTCACTAATCTCCGATTATCCAACGTAACAATTATATTTCTATTAATATTTCTTTTTCAATTGTAGATTTGCATTTAAGCGAGAAGAAATAAAAAATCTTGCCTTGATGCAGGTTAAGAAGATACTTTAGGAGAATAGAAGATCACTCACAGACTTTCCGAGGATGCCAATTCCATCAAATTGTATTACCGCGAGCACTAATGATCATTTATTGATAGAAGAACTAAACTTTGATGTTGATTCTTTGACAAATGAGATGAATCATTGTTTGCAATCATTAAAAGATGAACAACGAAGTGCATATGAGAGAATTATGGCTGCAATTTATGGGACCAAATCAGGTTTCTTTTTTCTATATGGATATGGTGGAATGGGAAAACATTTTTGTGGCGAACCCTTTCTGCTTCAATAAGGAGCCATCGTGATATTATTTTGAATGTGGCTTCAAGTGAAATTGCGCATCATTACTTCTTTCTAATGGAAGAAATGTACATTCCAAATTTAAAATTCCACTCAGCATTACTGAGAATTCTGTTTGTAATAAAATTCCATTCAACATTACTGAGAATTCTGTTTGTAATATGAAGCCAGTGAGTCCTCACGCTAAACTATTAGCAAAGGCAAAACTCATTGTATGGGATGAGACACCAATGATAAGTCAATATTGTTATGAAGCTCTTGACAAGTGCCTAAAGGATATTCTTCGGTTCACTACAGGTTAAAAACAAAATTTGCCTTTTGGAGAAAAGGTCGTAGTGTTGGGTGGAGATTTTAGGCAAATTTTGCCGGTGATTCCAAAGGGTTTGAGACAAGACATTGTTCAAACAACAATCAGTTCTTCATATATTTGGCAATTTTGCACTATTCTTACTTTGACAAAAAAAAAAAAAAATGAGGCTAACAATGGGTTCTGTTGGTCTTAACATTGATGATGTCAAAAAGTTTAGTCAATGGTTATTGCAAATTGGTGATGGCTTAGTGGGAGATTCCACCCAAGGTGAATCTCAAGCTGAGATTCCTTCTGAAATTTTAATTAACAATTTTGATTCTGATTTGGATGAGCTTATTAAATTTGTTTATCCTAGTCTCTTGCAAAACATGGTTCACGTTTCATATTTTAAGCACTGGTGTATTCTTGCTCCTACTTTAGAGGTTGTTGATAAAGTCAATAATTATATGATGTCCAATCTCCCAGGAGAGAATAAAATATATCTAAGTTTAGATTTACTGTGTGTTGAAGAGAAGAATATAAAGGCAGAATTAGATGTCTTTTCAATTGATATTTTAAATGGAATAAATTGCTCAAGATTACCACCTCACAAGCTAATCGTCAAGGAAAGTGTCTCTATTATGTTGCTGTGGAATATTGATCAAGCATCAGGTTTGTGCAAGGGTACTAGATTGTAAATTAGAAAAATGAAAAATCATATAATTGAAACTGTTACTCTTATCGGTCTCAACATTAGACAAGTTGTCTTGATACCAAGAATTAACATGGTGTCCAATAATGAGACTTTGCCAATGAAGTTTTATCGTAGACAATTTTCTGTGATTGTTTCATTTGCAATTACAATAAACGAATCACAAGAACAAATATTGTGTACCATTGGTTTGTATTTACCTAGATCAGTATTTACTCATGAACAATTATACGTTGCACTATAACACTCTTGGACAATTATACGTTGCACTATCAAGAGTGCATAATAAACAAGGTTTGAGAATATTACTGAAAAATCATGATGACTTTAAAAAAGGATGCACTTTGAACGTGGTTTATGACAAAGTTTTTCAGAACATGTAACATAGCATACTTTCTAACTTAAATTAGCTATATCCTTGCAAAATTATGGTTGATACTTTTATTTTAGTTTAAATAAACTATATAAGTTCCATCGATTTATCACTCTTTCTAACATCAAAAAGTTCTTTTTCCTTTTTTGTAAGTGTTGGACATGATTTTTTCACATTTTAAGCAAGTGTATACAATTTTATTTTACTATTTTATTAATTTTTAAAAAAAATCATGAATTTTGGTACTTAAATTAATCAGGTGAATTTGTTACTTTTTCATATGTGAAAAAAATGTAAATTCTTATTAGTAAAATATTCAGTTATATAATGAAAGCATCTATTAATTCATTCAATTTCTTCAATATTTTTCTTTGTTGTATGGTAAATATTAAAATAAATATTTATGCAGGCACATGTATTATAAGAAATAAAATCAAAGTACTAATATGAATTTATATTCATGAGATATTTATATTGTTATTTACAAAAGGGTAGAATATAAATAATTTAAGATAACTGGAGTCCATTTTATAAATCTTCAAACTATATTAGTTTAATAAATATTATGGTTTTGATTTTTTTTTTCTTTATTCATTTCCAGGATTTGACTTTTCCGTGCTTCCATGATTCTCATCAAGTTGAGATGGCCGAGTTGGTCTAAGGCGCCAGATTAAGGTTCTGGTCCGAAAGGGCGTGGGTTCAAATCCCACTCTCAACATAGTTTGTTTTAAATAAATTTTGTGCCTGGCAAGCGTGGAGCCCCCTATGATATCTGCTTTAAGCTGCAAGGCTCCAATAATCAAAGAGGCAGATAGCCACGGATAATGCGGGTGACATGCATGGCTTGCACACCACTCACAAAACCACACCTTGCTCACTCTTATCACCATAGTTTCCATTATAGCCATCGCAGAAGCTTCAGGGCTTCCTCTGCTGCTCCTGGTGTAGACCTCAACACTCTCCAGTCTGCCATTACCAAGGTACTCGTGCTCACTCTTTATTTTCTTTTTACCAAAAATTCTAAATAGACAAGATCATATATTTGGGTTTGTTAGGTGACTGTCAAAACTCAATTCCTCTGTTGTGCATAAAAGGTTGAATACATTGGGCAAGAAACATTTTCCAGTTAGTTGTTTAACTGCTGAACATTATTTTTCTCTTTTTGATTATACCAAGTTGAACTTAGGTTGAATGAAGCTATTCAAATAATTTAGAATTTAGATGAGAAGAATATAAATTGTGTTTGTGCAGAAAGACAGTAATGCTGTTAAAGAGGCACTTGATCAGCTCAGTGAAGTTGGTTGGGCCAAGAAATGGAGTTCTCAGCCATACGTTTCACGCCGCACGGTCAGTATCCAATACAAGTGTCCCTAATTCCTAAACATTAACCTTATCAACTAAATCCTGACTGCATTCATGGCCATAGGATGTTCAATTCCCCCCAGTTGTTATTAATATGTAGGCTTCGTCAGTCTTACAAGTTTTGACCTTTCAAAATTTGTGCTCCAGACATCACTCCGAGAGCTGACGACTCTAGGAATTAAGAATGCCGAGAACCTTGCAATCCCAAGCGTCAGGAATGATGTGAGTTATGTACTTTTCTATCTTCATCATGTATGTATACAAGGGGATGAGACATGAGGAGTAGTACTTTGTAGTGTTTAATCTGTAAAGCTATTTAAACTGTACATATAGTAGCCAACTATAGACTTTGATTTTGAACCATAGCTCCTGGAGTTCTTGTGTCAGTGTCCCATTCATGAAAATTTGATTTTTTTTTTCCAAGTCCAATAAATAATAGAGATCTTTGGTGATGCAGGCAGCTTTTCTTTTTACTGTGGTGGGAACAACTGGATTCTTAGGTCTTCTTGCTGGCCAGCTTCCCGGGGTATCTCTCTCAGACACTTCTGTTTTGATATGCGTATCTTTTTAATGATCTCTACAGAAATTTCAGAGTATGATGGAGTCTTGTAGTATTGAAGGATGCATTTGTAATAACTAATTAAGTCATGATATAACTGATTGGGGAGAACCTGAGAGAAGTTAAATTGGAAAATTTAGCAACTTTTACCTTTTCTGCTTCTATGATGATCTTACCCTGCATATTATATTCTTGGAATTTCACTGGTGAAGAGTAGAGTTGGGTGAAAATAAACATTTGAGAACCATTTTCCTTCTAATTTTCACCTCCCTGCTTTCTGCTTCCAATTCCATGTTGACTATCTTTTGATCTCTGATTAATGGTTGGTGATTCTTGTAGGATTGGGGCTTCTTTGTACCATACTTGATTGGAAGTATTTCCTTAGTAGTTTTGGCTATTGGTAGCATATCCCCCGGGTACATATGAATTTGGTTTACAATGGAAGAGTGATTTCTTTCTCTTCAGTGTGTGCTTTGACATTAACACTCCTCTCACTGACATGCTAGTGTAGGCTTCTCCAAGCAGCTATAAGCAGCTTTTCAACATTTTTCCCTGATTATCAAGAGAGGATTGCCAGACATGAAGCAGCACACTTCTTAAGTACTACTGACTCTTTACTTTCTTGGTCTATATACAAAAGGCTTCACATATATCTGTGACTTATCTTTGTTCATTCTAGTTGCTTATCTGCTTGGTGTACCCATTTTGGGGTATTCATTGGATATTGGGAAAGAGCATGTCAACCTTATTGATGAGAGGCTTGAAAAACTTATCTATAGCGGTCAACTTGATGCCAAAGAGCTAGACAGGTGTTTACTCTCAATTTTGAAGTAACTTCTTCAATAACCCAGTATCAAACTAAGATTCATATGAATTAAAATATAAAAAATAAACTCTTATTTATTTATTTATTTATTTATTCAGATTGGCTGTTGTATCAATGGCTGGACTAGCAGCAGAAGGTTTGGAATATGACAAGGTGGTTGGTCAATCTGCTGATCTTTTCAGTCTGCAGGTTAAATCTATGTTAGCAAGATTAGATGGGAATGTCTAGTTTTGTATCTATCTTTTCTATAATTCAAATAATCCAAATTCTTTTTTCCTACAGAGATTCATAAACAGAAGCAAGCCACAACTCAGCAAAGATCAGCAACAAAATCTCACTAGATGGGCTGTAAGTTCTTCATACACTTTAACCCTACATATAATGGCATTATGCGTATGCCTTTTAACTGTTTGAATTCATGCACCCCTTTCCCTTTAGGTTCTGTTTGCTGCTTCTCTCCTGAAAAATAACAAGGTAAGTCATGAAGCATTGATGGCATCAATGTCAAACAAGGCAAGCGTACTAGAATGCATTCAAACAATCGAGAGTTCAGCATAGTTGGAAGGCCCTCTCTGCTAATCAAGGCTTTTCTAACAGAGGCTATTTCTGCTTTGGATTTTCGGGGCTATTGAGTTATACGTGTCTTATAGCTTTGGTTCACACAATCTTTAGATTGGGATATTTGTAATAATGAACTCCACACAAATAGGGAAACTGCAAAAAAAAGGAGCAGATAGTGTTCTACTAATTCTTGTTAGTTGTTAATATATAACGAATACCCATTTTTTCTTATGTTAAGATGTAATAGCTACACTCTGTCACTCTATGAACGATACTCCATTTTCTGAGGTAAAATACTTGAGAAAATTGCGTAATCCAATTTTGCTAAATTGGTAGCGATCATCGAGATAACTACAACTTTTATTAATATTAGAAGGAATCAAGTTTTAGCATCTTGAGTGTTGGTATCACCCATCTCAAAACAAATTTCTCCATCCTTCTACATATGCTTGAATAAAGGGAAAAAAGCTTTTAGGTTCAACATTCCATTACAAACAAATTATACATGATATATGCGCATTATTTATTCTATCTATGTATTTTTTCATGAGAATCTAACTACGTCAATGGTAATTTTTTACACACAAGCGCCTTCAAAATGTAGTGTATATATAGATCACTGCTTTCCGATATCAAGTATATGGTATAGATTATTATGTAGTTTGCATGCATCATGAATTGTCGATCACAATTCATCAAACCAATCACGAGGCTCAGTTTCATAGAACAAGCCGTCAACGATCTGGTCAATAACTGAATCGATGAAGCTGTTGCAGCTAACGGTGAAGATTTTACCCACCCTGTTGCGTGCACTTGAGAACCATGCAAATAGTGCCGCACACGTCACAGCACCCAAACACACCCCACCGGCTTCCGTTATTCCCTCAACGTCCATCTTCCTGAACACCGAGTTCCCCGTTACCATCTCCATCGTAACCGTCGCCGCAAACACCATCTACACAAAACAAAAATTTCATTTTAACTTAATAATTAATAAACTAAATAATTACTATAAAAGAATGGTTAAGTAGTTAGTTAGTTAGTTACCATGGCGAGGCGACCGGAGATGATTTCGAAATCCTGGCTTTTCTTGGTGCTTTCGATGTACTCCGAGAGGGTGGCGAAGAAAGGGGACACGTCATTATTGCCGTCTATTCCGTCCTTCTTTATGACGCCGATTGGATCGGAACCATAGGATCTGAGAGTGCACAAGCGCGGCTGCAAAACGATGTTGGTGCCTTCAGCCTCGGTCAGTTTGGGTTTGGGAATGGATATCTGTGCCGGGCCGGGTTGTTCCTTGGGCTGTACCGCTGATACTCGGGCCGGGCGGAGTGCGCAGTGCGCCACACGCGTTGCGGATGCCATGAGAAAGAGAAAGAAAAGGGAATTCGGCTATGGGAGTTTGAATGAAGAGTTTGAGAGTTTAGAGTTGAATTAGGACCTAGAAGCTTCTTCTGTTGCTAATGCGAGTGTCAAGTGTGTATGTGTGGGGTACACATTATGGTTACGTGTGAGTTAGGAAGTTCGTTAACGTGGTTTTCGGGTAGCTGAGGTGGGGTCTTGAAATAGAAGCGTAAACGCTGAATACGTTGCACAGTGTAGTATCAGACAAATTTGTTGAGGCTCTCATTCTTCTCTAGTCTCACCTCCTCCTCAATCATTTCGCATAAATTCTCAACACTTATTTACCTGTAATAATAATAATAATATTCAAATAATAATAATAAAATTATTTTTTTATAAAAATATTTTATTTAAAAATATAATTTATTTATTTAATCACACTTTAAATAAAAATAATATTTTTATAAATATTAAAATTTAATTATTTAATCCGTCATCTAAAAATAAAAATATATATTTTTATATAAATTAAAAATAATTATAAAATCTTTATTATAATATTCATCTAATAATAATTGTTAATAATATTCATCTAATAATAATTGTTAAACACTTAATAAGTAAGATGAAATAACTCGCTAAGCTTTATGTACGTAACAAGTACATCATATGGATGAACCGTTGATCTTTAAGCTAGATTAATTGTATTTAAGAATGAACGTGAAACCTAACATTAAATTTTCAATCCCACGAATATAACATTGTCTGAAATATTTTTACTCTTTTGAATTTAAGAATTATCTAAATAAAATTATAAAGAATAGATTAGACTATAATATTATTATTATCTTTCTATTTCAAATTCTTAATATTTCAAGTTTTATCACATGACTGTTACGATAATTAATTGTAGAATTATTTTAATTAGAATACTTTATTATGACAGTTATATGATAAATTTGTTATTTCTAATGATATAGGGTGTATTTATAGGGTGGCAAAAGAAATTTAGAGTTCATACTTAAATTTACATATTTAAAATAGTGCATATATTATGAGATTATGATGTTATGATAAACTCCTCTTTTTATATCATTATAATGTTATAAGATGCTTTTTAGATTTAGTTAATTTAAAAAAATGAATTGTTCTTCTCATAAATTACTTGATATTTTATTATGGTATCTGTTTCTACTTAACTGGCGATACGTACTTAAGAGAAACTGAGTTCTCGAAGCAGATTATTTTTTATCAGGTCAGATGGGCAACCTACAAAGGTACTTTAAAATTTAAGTTAGTAATACACTTATTAGGAATTGAGAGTGTTGTCTTTATATGCTTTTGGAGCCTCCGTTTTATATGTTTTTCGAGTATCCATTGGATATTTATTGTCGGATGTACATTTATATTGCTTGTTAGCCGTTTTGCTGATCTGGCATTGCATTTATGATTTGAGATATCCGGTTTTTTTATGTAATATTGGTAACTCTTGATTTATTGTAGCCAAAATTTTACTATCCGTTATTGTCCATAACAGTATCCCAACTTGCGCTTCATGACTTTGCAGCTTGTTAAATATGCCCAAGTTTGATGGACTGGGCCTCTTTTTGGGTCTTTTGAGGGGTTTCTTTTTTAGGCTTTTTTGGATGCCAAAAAATCCCTTTGAAAAAATCGTTCAGTTTCTTCAATCGATTTTTACTTCTCCTTGGTTCCTAAACCGTCACCCACTCCCTTTCATCTCTCCATCAATCAATCAATTTAATGAAGCATTAATTTTTCATAAAATAGCTAGTTCCATTTTTCTTTACTTCATTTATCCTTTTCATTTTTCCATTTGCCTCTAGAAAAAAGAGAGGAATTTTTTTACTTCTTCTTCTCTTAGGCACTTTTTGGACATTTATAATCTTCGTTCCTCATTTTTTTTTCTTCTCGCAATGACTATCAGGTAAGAGTTTTTTATTTTCTTCGCACCCATGTTCTTATTCTGCTATGTCCCATAATTTGGTGAGATGCATGTAATTGCTTCTAGAATATGATATTTCCTTTGGCGTTTGGTGTCTTTTTGTTTTCCTTTACTTGTTTTTGGGTAGTTTTGAAGTGTTGTGGTAGTTGTTGTAGTGGGGATACTGTAAACCCCGTAAAATTAGTGAATAATTAATTAATAAAAGAAATTAAAAATATTAATTTTAAAGTTTAATAAGATAAAGCTAATTAAAATAAGAATTTTGACACTAATTTTAAAGAATTTGGTCTAAGATTGAGCCGAATGAACCGAACCGGCAAACCAGGCCCGTATTGGGCCCAAGCCCAATCCAACCCAGCCACATTTAATCAAACACAGCCTTCCCTTTTTCTCTTCATCCTCATTCATGCTATAAACATTTTGGAAAGGGAGAAGAACATGTGACAATTCCAAACCCTCACTCACATAATCAACTTGCCATAATTTTTCACTCCGAGCTCCGATCGCCGTAGTGTTTGCGGCCATGCGTTTGCAGTGACGAGCTCTTCAAAGCTCAGTGCTTAATTAGGTGAGAAACTCTCAATCTTACTTTCAATTTCTTCTTCCCTAATTTTGAAAATTGCATGGATTAGATGTTAAGATTTTGTTGATTTTAATATTTAGGATCAAGCTAGCTTAGTGAGCTTGCCAGGTTTTGACCCAAATCTCTATTGGTGAGGTGAGAACTCTCAAATCCTATTGGATTTCTTGTTTATATGTGGTTGGATATTGAAAATTGGTATATAACTGTGGTAATATGAATTAGGTGGTGTATGTATAAGAATTGGAGCATAATTGTGTAAATTGGGAGCTTGGCTTGGGTCTTGGTTGCTGAATTTTGATGTTGAAGGCTTGAAATCTTGCGTAGGTGGATTGTCTTAGGTTATACGAGGAAATTGGCCAATGTATGGTTTTGGTTTCTCGTATTTAATATATAATGGCTTGTGAAAACTTAGGTTAGACGACCTACGATAAGTTGAATTATGAATTTTGAAGCTTAAATGTTAGTATAGTTGATAAAGTATGGTGAATTGATGAGGTATGATAGATTGAATAATTGTGATATGACTGTGGTTGGTTTAGTGAGATTAGTTCTTGATGATGATGTTGATGGTGATATGTAATAACATTGAATGATAATAATTGTACTAAGTATGATTGTAAAGTGTTGTGAATACAACTTGTCAAAATTGAGATATGATTGGATACGAAGAATGTGGGGCTGTGTGGTTGTGATATAATGTGTTTTAGTGTAGGGTGTGGCTGTGGGAATATGGTCAATGAGTTATATTTTGTGAAAATAGGGTTTGGATGATTTTGTAAAAATCTCACTTTTGGCCAAAATTCAGCGAGCCATAACTCGACTTTCGGATCCCCAAATTATTTCAAACTTATTTCATATGAAAATTGGGTTCGTGAAGTTTACACCGTTTAAAAAATAGATGAAAAATGATTTAAAACAAAAAAGTTATGTGCGTCAAAAGTTTGGAGTGCAAAACTGAAAATTAAGCAGCATTCTACATTTTTGTCATTCTACATGTCTTGCGTACACAACCACTGTATGCGACGCGACCAACCTTTTTGGATTGGGGATCTCGCGTACGCGAGCAAGGTTCTTAAGTATGCGAAGAAGGAAAAATGCACGCCCACGTATACGCGTGGCCCACGCATACGCGTTTCCCTTGTTTTCAGCAAACTTAATTTTATGTTTTAAAACCTAATTCTGAACCTCTAAATTTCTATTTTTACCCTTTTAACCCCTAAACCTTAGTTATTTGCTGATTGATGAGAAGAAGTGAGGAGGGAGTGGTAACTTAGAGATGAAGAATGCTTGAGAAGTTATGAATTAGGTATGGGGAGATAGGGTATATATATATATATATATATATACTATTTAAATTATGAAACTGATTATAAATTAATACTATGACGTAAGGGTGACTGGGCACTTATAAATTCCCGGGAAGGATACCCCCGTTGAGCAATTTTATATATGAGAAAAAGCTATGCATAGATTCTTGGGGATGCGCATCAGGGGACAGTCCAGGGTTTAGCAGCCGGACTTGTGGGTTGGCTTTATAACCAACAGATGAGACTCATCATCCATAGAACAAGCATACATCGTATGCATATTGTTTGAATTGCTTGCTTGTGCATTAATTGGGAATGCCTAAGTGATTTTAAGCTAATTGTTATACTTGCTATTTGTATTGCTTGTATTCTATATGTGTTTGCCATTGTCTGCTTGTTTGTTTATGTGGTTTCACTGGAGTTGGAGGAACGGAGGAAAGGCAGAGAGATTAAAGGTTTTAGTTAGGTTTGGTTAAATTTAGGAATCCTTAGAGAACCACCCATTTATGGTTTCTGCTTTGGTCCTTTAAGCTTTATAATCTGAGTGTCGGCGTTCTAGGATTGCCTCTGGCTTTTCCAGGACCTTATATCTTATGTTTGTGACACCTTTACCATGCTGTGAACCCCCAGTTCTCATCCCATACGGATATTTGTGTTTTTTAGATGCAAGTCGAGAGGTACCTCACTAGGCGTCTGGAGTTCTGCAGTGAAGTGGATCTTTGGGATATTATTATGTGTACTGTTTGTATATGACTATATGTATAGAATTCTCCCAGCAACTTGTTTTACTTTTGTACCTCTTAGAGGTGTATGGAGAACCAGGGTTCTATATATATGTATTTTGGGTTATGGGTTATATGCATATGTATGTAAATATTCTCCAGACAGCCTTAGTTTCACAGGCTGAGATAGGAGCTTGTTATTTTGTACTCTTGGCCCTCTACTCTTGTTCTCTCTCTCTCTCTCTCTCTCTCTCTCTCTCTCTCTCTCATATGTATGTTATGAACCTTAGCTTTCTTCGTACGCAAGTAATCCTTATTTCTGAGCATTGCGCTTTTAATTTTGCGATTTTTGCTTTACCTATTTTTCAAGGCTCCTCGTATACTACATTCTTTCAATTATTATACATATATATATTTTATTTTAGAGGTCGTAATACCACACCACCTCTATTTTGTGACTTAAGCGTAAAGCTCTGTGTGGTAGGGTATTACAGGTACCACTGTTAGGTTTTAGTTTTCTTCCCTTTGAGGTTTGGATAGTGTGTAAGGTTCTTACTTGCGAGACTTTTGGTAGTTTAGGATAGAAAATCTTCTTTCTATAAGATGGAGAAAAAATTTCCCTTTCGTGACATAATGGTGGTGCCCCTATAGGTATACCTGAGATGCTGAGGAAGAAGGTGATTGCCTCTTGCGAACGGGTTGGGACGTCGTCTTCTGGGCCGGCTCCCCAACCTTCCCAACGCGCGGGCCAGCGACGCTTTGGCACGTACTCATGGGTTTCCAAAGAAGTAAAATCTACTCCGGCTACCATCACGGAGGATGAGCTTGAGGCCATGTGCGTAGCAGGGGTCATCTTTGATTCTGACTTGGGGAACTTGTATGTCCTTTCCATTCCTCACTGGGACGATCAAATTTTCCATTACCACCACGTGGGATCCCGACCTGGCTGGTTGTGGATGTATGAAATGTTGTTCACTCTTCTAGGGGTTCGTCTTCTGTTATCTAGCTTTCAACAAGATATTTTGAGTTATACTAGTTGTGCTCCTTCACAACTGCACCCAAACACGTGGGCTACCATCCAGGGCTTCGAGTTGCCGTGCTCATTCTTGGGGCTGACTGCTACTTATAGGATCCTTTTTTTTATTTCTTCACTTTAACAATGCCTTTTAGTTTCCAAGGTCGAGAGTTTATCTCTTTTCGAGGTATCCCAAATAGGAGAATTTACACTATATTTGAGGAATCTTATCATAGATTCAAAGAAAAGTTTCTTAAGATTGAGAGGGTAGAGGGAACCATGCCTTTTTTTTTCATGACCTTGGAGGATGAAAAAATGTTTAATTTGTGTTGGAATTTTAATATGTCATCTCCTAAGATCCAGCTGCAAGGTGTGAATGCTTCTGAGTTCACGAGCATTCAAATGATCTCAGAACTTTGGAGTGACCGTCCAATGTCCCTTCAGACTGTTTTGGCTAACGAGCACGCTACTCGGAATGATATTGGTAAATACTTTGCATTTTGCGTTTTTCTGATTTTACTACTTACCTTCTTTTGTCTTTACTATTTTATTGATCTGGTGGTTTGACCATTTTTCCTTTATAATTTTCTTCATAGTTGATATGGCCGGCAGCTTGGAGGCTATCATGGCTATGAGGAAGAGGTCGACTTCCTCTGATGCTAATGTTGCCGCCAATCTGGGCAGCAGTGATCGAGTTTCTTCTTCAGCTACTTTGAGCCACATTCCTCCTCCTCCAAAATTCAACTCAGGAGTTGGTCACGAGGTTCACGATGTGGAGGATGTGTCCCCTCTCCCTTCTCCTACTAAAAAGAGACAAAAGATGGGTAAGAGTTTTGTAGCTAAAATCCCCTCACCAACTTTTTTCAGTTGTATTCTAGATAAAGAGTACCAAGCTCCCGAGTTTGTTGACGAATATCTTCTTACTGAGAAGACAAAGTCGGGATTGGCCAAACTCCCTCTAGGGATCCCGAAATTATTTCACTTATTGGCTGAACATAGGATACAATCAACCATTAATCTGAATACCTCGATCAAAGAAACACTTCACGAGGACGGTCATGAAACTGATCCTAATTCCACCGATGAGTAATAAGTATCCCAAGGTTCGAGCGCAACACTGGAGAACATCGTATTATGGGCTTGGGGCCAGAAGATTATGACCACGCCATGCAAAAAATGCATCACAAGATGCAAGAAATGCAGAAAATATAGGTTAAGATAAAGGAGTTAGAGTAAAAACTGGAGGAGCACTCACAGTCTCGGAGGTCCAGATCTTGCAACCGTACAGCTAAAAATCGGCTATAGTAAAAAAGAAGTGTCCCCAAAAGGGGTCCGAGGTTATCAGCGCGATGACAGCTACACGCAAACTCGTAAGAGATCTCCTCATCATAAGGATGAACACGACGATCGTGATAGACGAGGGAGATCCAATTCCAAGTCCACCCAGTCCAGAAAAAAACAAACTCCAGATATGAGTTTGAGCCCTAAGGGGCATAGGGGTTCGTGGGAACACGTGATTTGTAATACCCTACCATACAAAGCTTTATGCTTAAGTCGTAAAATAGAGGTGGTGAGGTATTACAATCTCTAAGAATAAAATATATACGTAGATATAGTTGAAGAAATTTGTAACTAGGAGGCTTAAAGAAAGGTTTAAGCAAAAACCACGAAAAGAAAAGTGCATTACACTCGTAAACGTAAAACTGGAGAAAAGATATGAGTAAGACGTGAGTATATACAAGGAATTGAGTGCCAAAATACAGAATATCAAGCTCCGGATGCAACCTATGAAGCTAAAGCTGGCCAAAGTATAAAGACATATATAAGCATAAGTATATATCCTAAGATAACCCAACATGCATAAAGAAAACACCTAGTTCTCCAAAAAGCCTCGGTTAAACATCATTTATCTATATATATACATAGGAGAATCTATAAACAAAAAATACATAATAGACAACCCCAAAATATAATTTCCAAACTTCGCTTGCCAGAGAAACCTCCAGATGCTCTCTGAGGCACATCTCGACCTGCATATGAAAACAACAACATAGATATGGAATGAGAACCGGAGGTTCTCAGCATGGTAATAGTGTCAACATACATAATATATAAGGTCTCGAAAAGCCAGAGGCGATCCTAGAACTTCGACACTCAGATTTAAATCTTACAGTTTATAAATAGAAAACCATAAACAAGGTAGGTTATCTAAGGTTCTTATTTCTAATTCCTTTCTAACTTAAGTCCTAATTTTTGCCTTCCTCAAATCCTCCAAAACTCCGGTGCACAGACAAGCAATACAGATAAAGCAAACACAAGTAGGATACAGATACAGCAGGTAGCAAATATAGCAGGTAAGCATAATAATCACATATGCAAGCCCAATTAATGCACAATCAATCAAATCACACATATGCATATGATGTATGCCTGCCCTATGACTAATGAGTCTCATCTATTGGTTATATAGCCAACCCGACATGTTCGGTAGCTAACCCGGACATCGTCCTCTTAAAAATTGGTGAGCGGTACAGTACCACGATCCTCAACTAGTGGGCGGTAAACTACCTCGATCCCCGCCATCTGCGGGAAGTAAACCACCTCAATCCCCACAGATGCTTTTAATTGGAAACAACACACACGTGGGCGGTAAATAACCACGATCCCCACAAAATAATTTCTTATCAAACATGGTGAGCGGTAAATAACTACAATCCCCACAAAATAATTTTTTATCAAACTCATCCTCTTCATCATTCAAATTCATTCAACAATTATCATCATCACACCTCCCATTCTGTTTAGCAATAATTCACACTCAAAACATAATTCTCTTCTTAACTAAGTAAAACTCAAAACATAATACTTTTCTTAATAAATAAAGTTCCAAAACATAATGCATTTCTTTTCTTTATAAATCAAAGTCAAATAATATGATTCTTTTATCCATACTTGTCTGAATAATACTTCAAACTAAATCTCCAATTTTTATAAAAATTTTGACAACACCTCCTTTAAAATTCGGAATTTGCCACCATTCTCGGGTCCCAATCAAACCACGTTTCAAACCCTTTTCAAATCATTTCCAATAAGCCAAACCAATTCGAATATCAAAATCATTTCCAACTCTCAATTCATTCATTATTTAATAAGCACACACACACACACACACACACACACACACACAAAAACACACACACACACACACATAACTCAACCAATCATCAATCTTTCATCATCAATACTCACCTTCATCAATAATCATTCATCAACTCCCATCAACAATATTAATTAACACAATTCCTACAACCAAATCAATAAAATCATCATTCATCAACTCATTCACAATATAATTCCACATTTCCATCAAGGTTACTAGCATTAAGGAATACATAAATGAATGAGTATGAATGAATCTCATAAAATTTGATTGCATGGATTGGTAAGACTTTGAAGCTATTTCCCTTGTTGATGATAGGTGATGAAACAAGAAAGCATGGAAGCAAGAATGAAGCAAGCTGGGCAAGAAGAAGAGAAGTTGTTGGCGTTGCCAACTTGGGGAAAAGGTGAGTTGTTGAAGGCAACGCCAAGGCAGCCCTGGAGAGCACACTTGGGCGTTGCCAACGTGGGAAGCATAGGCGTTGTTTAAGGCAACGCTGAGCTAGAAGAACTTGGGCTAAGGAGGAGCTTGAGCACGTTGCCAACGTGCTACTTCATTGGAGTGTTTAGAGGCAATGCCAAGGAGGAAAGCTTGGTAGGCACCAAGCCTTGGATCCTCATCATCCATCGAGCACGTTGCCAACCCCACTCTTCATTGGCGTGCTTGACAACAACTCAAGCCAACGTTGCCAACGCCAGGAATCATAGGCGTGTCCCTAGGCAACGCCACACAAGCAAGGTTTGGTTGGAAGGGCGTGAAGCACGTTGCCAACGCCAAGAACCATAGGCGTTATTCAAGGCAACGCCAAGCAATCTTGGGGAGCTAGTTTAGAGCATCGAGCACGTTGCCAGCCTAGAGATGAGGGGCGTGTTTGATGACAACGCAGGCAAACAACGCTGAATGGAAAAATTGGCCCAGGGAAGGTAGATGCACGTTGCCAACGCCAAGTTATGATGGCGTGTTCCTTGGCAACGTAGCAAGTAACTTTGGTACCATAGGGAAGCTCGAGCACGTTGTTGAGCTGGGAGAGCATGGGCGTGTTCCTTGGCAACGCATGCAAGCTAGGACTATGGGCACACGAGAGCGTTGCTAACTTGGAAATGAACTGGCGTGTTCATCAATAACGCCAGGGACAAGATTTTGGGCCAGCAAATAGGAGCACGTTGCCAACGCCACTTTCATTGGCGTGTTCTAAGGCAACGCCAGGAAGCATAGGCGTGTTCAAGGACAACGCCAAGCAACAAGCATAGAGCCTTGAGGAAGGCTCGAGCACGTTGCCAACGCCAGCTTCCAAAGGCGTGTTTGAGGGCAACGCAGCAAGCAAAATTAGGCAAGGAAGCTCACTTGAAGAAGCACTCGAGCACGTTGCCAACGCCAGCTTCTAAAGGCGTTCTCTAAGGCAACGTGACAAGCAAAATTGGAGGCTAGAGATGAGCCCTGGAGGGAGCACGAGCACGTTGCCAACGTGCTAGCAAGGAGGCGTGTTTGGCGACAGCGCCAGCCTCATGTCTCTGCCTTGGGAGGCTAGGCACGTTGCCAACGTGGGAGGATGGGTGCGTTTTTGGCAATAACTTGGCAGCTTAACCTTACCTTCTTTGAGGAAGCATAGCTTGAGCTAGGAAAGTCCAAATGAGGTGATTCCAATGGCATTAGAAAGTAGACATCAAAAGCTTTCCAATGATGTATAATAGTCTATATTAAAGCAGAGGATTGACACTCAAATTTTGGGCTACATTTAGCATGAAAGTAGAGTCAAGAAGAAGAAAAGCAAGTTGTTAGCAACAACTTGGGCTAGCAACGCCCAAGTCTGAAAGTTCACTCCCAGGAAAATATGATGCACGTTGCCAACATGCATGAAGGCTAGCGTTATTGGCAAAAACGCCAAGCCATTGGGCCAGAAGCATGATGAATGAACTCCTCCTTCCAAGTCTAGCAACACTTCTTCAATTGAGCCAAGAATTCAACAAAGAGGAAGCCCATATTGCTAACCCAATTAAAGATCTTTGAAAGAGTTTTGGGACTAATATAAATAGAGATTGAGTTTGTACTTTGGGGGGACTTTGGACACTTAGAATTACATACTTTTAGCACTTTATTTGGAGAACTCAATAGCACTTCCGGGAGGATACCCGGAGAGCTATTTTTGGTTTTTCTTTTGAAACTTTTCTTCTTGAGTTTTAAGTTTTAAGCATTTCCTTATTCTTCTTCTTCTTCTTTTCTTTCCACTTAGTTTAATTTTTGTTGATGGCAATTATGGTTGAAATTGGAGCTATGATTCACTAAACCCCACTTTCATTAGGGGGAAGAGCTCTGCTTGTTTGAATGCATTGATGAACTCCTCTTTTCCTCCTCAATTCATGTGGTTGATCCAAAGAGGAAACTCTTGTTCTTCAAAGATTCAACCACCATCGAGAGAGGGGTTAATCTATGTGAATTGTGTGGTGAATTTGAGGAATGAGCCACATAATTCAGTTTAGAGTTCATCCTTTCATGGTTTCCTTAATCAATACACCTTGGTTAGTATGTGAGATGTAACTTTCCTTGGTTGAGATTATGGGAGTTGTGTGGCTGGATTAGAATTGAGCTTCATCTCTTCTCATGAACAATTAGATCACGAGAGTGGCAATTGGTTATGTTGAGAGAAATTGAATCACCAAGAGATTGGGATTCAATTACCCACTTGCCATGGATCTATACCCATGATTGAGAAGGACTTGACTAACATCAATTCAGGAAAACTTGCATCTCTGATCCCTAATGATCCTCTCCATCATTAATTCTTATTTCTTTTGCTTCTAGTTGTTTGACTACCCATAACCCAATTCCCTTCTACATTTTGTCAATTTATTATTCTTGTCATCTACATTTTGTTCCTTTATTTCTTGCTATTTACTCTTATGTTCTTTAAATTTCTGCAACCTTTAATTTCTTGCAATTTATCTTTGATGTCATTTAAGTTTCTTGCACTTTAAGTTTCCGTCATTTACTTTCATTTTATTTCTCTCTTCTAGTTCTTTAAATTCTTTGCCATTTAAATTCTTGCAATTATGTTCAAAAATTACAAACCTCATGAAATCAAAATCATGTTTGCTTGACTAAATTTACCATTAACTAAAGTTGCTTAATCTACCAATCTCCGTGGGATCGACCTCACTCTTAGTGAGTTTTATTACTTGATGCGACCCGGTATACTTGCCGGTTGTACGTGAACTCTCATTTTCACGTATCAAGTTTTTGGTGCCGTTGCCGGGGATTGGAAAAGATTGACAATGATTAAGTGAAAGGTGGTTTAGATTAAGCATTTTTTTTAGTGTTTTTGTTAAGCCCACTAACTGTTTGATACTTTGTTTCACTAACCCCAATTCCACTCTAGTTCTAGAGTGTCTCACTTGTGATTTTGGTTTTGTTTGTGTATGTCAGGAGCTAATAGACGTAATATTGAGGACGAGAGAACCCTCCGAAGGGTAAGGAGAGCAGAAAGAGGAAAGGGAATAGTTGGTGAAGAGGAGTCAGAGGGAGAAGATCAAGTCATGGAGGATGAGATGCAAAATCCTCCTGGAGGGGTTGGTGCACGAAATTGTGATCAATACTTTTCAAAACATAAACAATCCCCAGTAATGGCTCCAAGGACTTGGTGCTCAATACCATGGCATAAACACAACTTCGCACAACTAACCAGCAAGTGCACTGGGTCGTCCAAGTAATAAACCTTACGCGAGTAAGGGTCGATCCCACGGAGATTGGTGGTATGAAGCAAGCTATGGTCATCTTGTAAATCTCAGTCAGGCAGACTCAAATGGGTATAGTAATAAACGAATAAAGCATAAAGATAAAGATAGAGATACTTATGTATATCATTGGTGTAAGAGCTTCAGACAAGCGTATGAAGATGCCTTCCCTTCCGTCTCTCTGCTTTCCTACTGCCTTCATCCAATCCTTCTTACTCCTTTCCATGGCAAGCTTGTGTAGGGTTTCACTGTTGTCAGCAGCTACCTCCCATCCTCTCATTGAAAACGATTGCATATGCTCTGGTCACAGCATAGCGGAATTCATCTGTCGATTCTCAATCAGGCCGGAATAGAATCCAGTGATTCTTTTGCGTCTGTCACTAACGCCCCGCCCTCAGGAGTTTGAAGCACGTCACAGTCATTCAGTCATTGAATCCTACTCAGAATACCACAGACAAGGTTAGACCTTCCGGATTCTCATGAACGCTGCCATCAGTTCTCGCCTATACCACGAAGACTCTGATCTCACGGAATGGTTAGCTCGTTTGTCAGGCGAGCACTCGGTTGTCAGGCGATCAACCATGCATCGTGCAATCAGAAATCCAAGAGATATTCACTAAGCCTCAGATGCTTGTAGAACAAGAGTGGTTGTCAGTCACTTTGTTCATGGGTGAGAATGGTGATGGGCGTTGGTGCACGAAATTGCAATAACACTTTTTGCAATCCCGCACAACTAACCAGCAAGTGCACTGGGTCGTCCAAGTAATACCTTGCGTGAGCAAGGGTCGATCCCACGGAGATTGTCGGCTTGAAGCAAGCTATGGTTATCTTGTAAATCTTAGTCAGGATATCAGAAATTATCAGGATTGATTGCGAAAAGCAAAAGAACATGAATGGATTACTTGTTATGCAGTAATGGAGAATAGGTTGAGGTTTGGAGATGCTCCATCTTCTGATCTCTGCTTTCCTACTGTCTTCTTCATCAAACACGCAAGTCTCCTTCCATGGCAAGCTCGTGTAGGGTCTCACTGTTGTCAGCAGCTACCTCCCATCCTCGCAGTGAAAGCTAATGCCCAAGCACTCTGTCACAGTGCGGCCAATCACCGGTATGGTTCCCTCCCCTACTGGAATAGAATCCAGTGATTCTTTTGCGTCTGTCACTAACGCCCAGTAGGTTACAGGTTTGAAGCACATCACAGTCATTCAATCATTGAATCCTACTCAGAATACCACAGACAAGGTTTAGACCTTCCGGATTCTCTTGAATGCCGCCATCAGGTCCTGCCTATACCACGAAGATTCCGATTAAAGAACCCAAGAGATATCTACTTAATCTAAAATAGAACGGAGGTGGTTGTCAGGCACACGTTCATGGTTGAGAACATGATAAGTGTCACAGATCATCACATTCATCCGGGTTAAGAACAAGTGATATCTTAGAATGGAAGCAAGCATGATTGAATAAGAAACAGTAGTAATTGCATTAATCCATCAAGACACAGCAGAGCTCCTCACCCCCAACCATGGGATTTAGAGACTCATGCTGTGGAAGAAAACGTGTACAATGTCATAAGGTCGCATTCGGTACTGATTACAATGTCAAAAGGTCCTATAAGTAGTAAACTAGTATCCTAAGGTTTACAGAAATGAGTAAATGACAGAAAAATCCACTTCCGGGCCCACTTGGTGTGTGCTTGGGCTGAGCAATGAAGAAATTTCGTGTAGAGACCTTTTCTGGAGTTAAACGCCAGTTCTCATGCCAGTTTGGGCGTTTAACTCCAAATTTCATGCCAGTTCCGGCGTTTAACGCTGGAATTCCTGTAGGTGACTTTGAGCGCCGGTTTGGGCCATCAAATCTTGGGCAAAGTATGGACTATTATATATTTCTGGAAAGCCCAGGATGTCTACTTTCCAATGCCGTTGAGAGCGCGCCAATTGGGCTTCTGTAGCTCCAGAAAATCCACTTCGAGTGCAGGGAGGTCAGAATCCAACAACATCTGTAGTCCTTTTCAGTCTCTGGATCAGATTTTTTGCTCAGGACCCTCAATTTCAGCCAGAAAATACCTGAAATCACAGAAAAACACACAAACTCATAGTAAAGTCCAGAAAAGTGAATTTTAATTAAAAACTAATAAAAATATACTAGAAACTAACTAAAAGATACTAAAAACATACTAAAAACAATGCCAAAAAGTGTACAAATTATCCGCTCATCACAACACCAAACTTAAATTGTTGCTTGTCCCCAAGCAACTGAAAATCAAAATAGGATAAAAGAAGAGAATATACTATAGACTCCAAAATATCAAAGAAACATAGTTCCAATTAGATGAGCGGGACTAGTAGCTTTTTGCCTCCGAACAGTTTTGGCATCTCACTCTATCCTTTGAAGTTCAGAATGATTGGCATCTATGAGAACTCAGAACTCAGATAATGTTATTGATTCTCCTAGTTGAGTATAATGACTCTTGAACATAGCTAGTGTATGAGTCTTGGCTGTGGCCCAAAGCACTCTGTCTTCCAGTATTACCACCGGATACATACATGCCACAGACACATAATTGGGTGAACCTTTTCAGATTGTGACTCAGCTTTGCTAAAGTCCCCAATTAGAGGTGTCCAGGGTTCTTAAGCACACTCTTAATGCCTTGGATCACAACTTTATTTATTTTTTTTTTCTTTTCTTTCTCTTTTTTTTTCGAATTTTTTTTTTTGAATATTGCTTTTTCTTGCTTCAAGAATCAATTTGATGATTTTTCAGATCCTCAATAACAGTTCTCTTTCTCCTCATTCTTTCAAGAGCCAACAATTTTAACATTCTTAAAAACAACAAATTCAAGAGACCTATGCACTGTTCAAGCATTCATTCAGAAAACAAAAAGTATTGTCACCACATCAAACTAATTCAACTAGTTTCAGAGATAAATTTCGAAACCCTGTACTTCTTGTTCTTTTGTGATTAAAGCATTTTTCTTTTAAGAGAGGTGATGGATTCATAGGACATTCATAGCTTTAAGGCATAAACTTAAATTTTATTAATTATGAACTAAGAATAAGACTCAAATATAGATATAAGATGAAACTAAAAATAGAAAATAAAACAAAAAAAAAAACGCAAACATAGGCTTCTAATGATAGAGGTTTTCACAGAGTTAGGACTCAACAACCTTGATTTTGAGAAGTGGATGCTCCCTCAGCTTGAGAGGAGAGCTTTTGGCGTTTCAATTCTTTGATTTCACGCCCCTGCTTCTCTTGTTCCTTCAGCAATTTGCAGATCATGCAGTTCTGATTCTGCTGTTCTTCCTTCAGTTGCTCCATAGTCTCTTGCAACTTGTTGATGGATGCTTCTAGGCTGGCCCAGTAGCCAATTTCAGGGAATTCAGGGAGGAACTCATGCGCCCTCCTCTTGATAGAGTTGTCTTGCACTTGTCCTTCCATTGACTTCTTGGTGATTGGGTGTTCAATGGGTATGAACTCATCTACTCCCATCTTTACCCCAGCCTCTTTACAGAGCAAGGAAATCAAGCTTGGGTAAGCCAGTTTGGCCTCAGTGGAATTCTTATTTGCAATGGTGTAGATCTCACAAGCAATCAAATGATGAACCTCCACTTCTTTTCCAAGCATAATGCAATGAATCATCACTGCTCTCTTGATGGTGACCTCAGAACGGTTGCTAGTGGGCAATATGGAACGCCCAATAAAGTCTAGCCAACCTCTTGCAATTGGTTTGAGGTCTCCCCTCTTGAGTTGGTTTGGGACACCCTTTGAATTGGTTATCCACTTAGTCCCAGGGAGGCATATGTCCTCTAGAACTTGATCCAACCCTTTATCTACTCTCACCATCCTCCTATTGAAGGAATCAGGATTATCTTGTAGTTGAGGTAGTTTGAAGATTTCTCTTATTTTGTCCAGATGGAAGTATATAACTTTCCCTCTGACCATGGTTCTGTGGGTATGGTAAGCGGTTCCAGTCATTCTTTGCTTATCTGTTAGCCACAGATTTGAGTAGAATTCCTGAACCATGTTCCTTCCAACCTTTGTCTCAGGATTGGTCAAAATTTCCCACCCTCTGTTTCGAATTTGCTCTTGGATCTCCGGATATTCATCTTCTTTCAGATCAAATTTAACTTCCGGGATCACTGACCTCAGACCCATTATTTTGTGATAATGGTCTTCATGTTCTTTGGTTAAGAACTTCTCTTCATTCCAAAGATTCTTTGGATTAGTCTCTTTCTTTCCTCTTGAGTTGGTTTGTTTTCCCTTGGGAGCCATGATCTTGATAGATCTTGGCTTAGTGATCATGGAAAAGCACACCAAACTTAGAGGTTTGCTTGTCCTCAAGCAAAAAGAAAAGAAAGAAGAGAAGAGAGTGAGAGAGGAAGAGGAAATTCGAATGGTGTGGGGAAGGAGGGGTGAGGAACGTTCATTTATAGAGTGGGAGGAGGAGAATTTCGAAAATAAGAGAGAGATTTGAAAGGAAATTTGAAAAGATATGAAAAAAAATTGAGAAAAGGGTGAGTTTTTGAAGAAGATTTGAGATTATTTTGAAATAGATTTGAAGAATGGTTTTGATTTGTGAAGATTTGAAAGTGAATGATGAAAGGTTGAAGTGTATTTATGTAGAAGATTATGGGTAAAAAGAGGAAAGTTTGAAAAAATTTGAGTTGAAAACAAAAATGTGGTCCCCCCACCTTTCTGGCGTTAAACGCCCAGAATGGTACCCATTCTGGCGTTTAACGCCCACTTGGCACCCTTTTTGGGCGTTTAACGCCCAGCCAGGTACCCTGGCTGGCGTTAAACGCCAGAAAACCTTCCTCACTGGGCGTTTTTCTGAACGCCCAGTGATGCTGCACACCTGGCGTTAAACGCCCAGAATGGTGCCCATTCTGGCGTTTAACGCCCACAATGGCACCATTCCTGGCGTTAAACGCCCAGAATGGTACCCATTCTGGCGTTTAACGCCCAAATGCACCTTACTGGCGTTTTTTTCGCCAGTAAGCTCATTTTCTCTGCTTTTTGAGCTGAATCCTTCTGTAACTCTGTGAATTCCTTCATTTTTGATATTTGCCTCTGTAAGAACAATCATACTACCTACTAATGACTGGGTTGCCTCCCAGTAAGCGCTTCTTTACTGTCTTTAGCTGGACTTTCACTGAGAATCACTCTAGTCTCAGTTGTGAGCACTCCTGCTCAAAGTTTCCTTCAAGATAATGTTTGATTCTCTGTCCATTAACAATGAACTTCTTATCAGAATCAATATCCTGAAGCTCAACATATCCATATGGTGACACTCCTGTAATCACATACGGACCCCTCCACCGGGATTTGAGTTTTCATGGAAACAATTTGAGCCTGGAGTTGAAGAGCAGAACTTTTTGTCCTGGCTCAAAGACTCTGAGTGACAATCTCTTGTCATGCCACTTCTTTGCCTTTTCCTTATAAATTTTTGCATTTTCAAAGGCATTGAGTCTGAACTCCTCTAGCTCATTTAGCTGGAGCAGTCTTTTTTCACCAGCTAACTGTGCATCCATGTTTAGGAATCTGGTTGCCCAGTAGGCTTTATGTTCCAGTTCCACAGGCAAATGGCAGGCCTTCCCATACACCAATTGGTATGGAGAGGTGCCTAGAGGAGTCTTGAATGCTGTTCTGTATGCCCACAGAGCATCATCCAAGCTTTTTGCCCAATCCTTTCTTCGGGACATTACAGTCCGTTCTAGGATTCTTTTTAGCTCTCTGTTAGAGACTTCAGCTTGCCCATTTGTCTGTGGATGATACGGAGTTGCCACCTTGTGGCTAATTCCATATCTAACCATAGCAAGGTGCAGCTGTTTATTGCAGAAATGAGTGCCCCCATCACTGATTAGCACTCTGGGAACGCCAAATCTGCTGAAAATGTTCTTCTGGAGGAATTTCAGTACGGTCTTAGTATCGTTAGTGGGTGTAGCAATTGCTTCTACCCACTTAGATACATAGTCCACTGCCACCAGAATGTAAGTGTTTGAGTATGATGGTGGGAATGGCCCCATGAAGTCAATTCTCCATACATCAAACAGCTCTATCTCTAATATCCCTTGTTGAGGCATGGCATATCCATGAGGCAGGTTACCAGCTCTTTGGCAACTGTCACAGTTACGCACAAACTCTCGGGAATCTTTATAGAGAGTAGGCCAGTAGAAGCCACATTGGAGGACTTTAGTGGCTGTTCGCTCACTTCCAAAATGTCCTCCATACTGTGATCCATGGCAGTGCCATAGGATCCTCTGTGCTTCTTCTCTGGGTACACACCTGCGGATCACTCCGTCAGCACATCTCTTAAAGAGATATGGTTCATCCCAGAGGTAGTACTTGGCATCTGAAATTAATTTCTTTCTCTGCATGTAACTGTACTCTTTGGGTATGAACCTCACAGCTTTATAGTTTGCAATGTCTGCAAACCATGGAGCTTCCTGAATGGCAAATAGTTGCTCATCTGGGAAAGTCTCAGAAATCTCAGTAGAAGGGAGGGACGCCCCAACTACTGGCTCTATTCTGGACAGATGATCAGCTACTTGATTCTCTGTCCCTTTTCTGTCTCTTATTTCTATATCAAACTCTTGCAGAAGCAACACCCATCTGATAAGCCTGGGTTTTGAATCCTGCTTTGTGAGTAAATATTTAAGAGCAGCATGGTCAGTGTACACAATCACTTTGGATCCTACTAGGTAGGATCTAAACTTGTCAATGGCATAAACCACTGCAAGTAATTCTTTTTCTGTGGTTGTGTAATTCTTCTGTGCATCATTTAGAACACGGCTAGCATAATAAATGACATGCAGAAGTTTATTATGCCTCTGTCCCAACACTGCACCAATGGCATGATCACTGGCATCACACATTAATTCAAATGGTAATGCCCAATCTGGTGCAGAGATGACTGGTGCTGTGACCAGCTTAGCTTTCAGGGTCTCAAACGCCTGCAGACACTGTGTGTCAAACACAAATGGTGTGTCAGCAGCTAACAGGTTACTCAAAGGTTTTGCAATTTTCGAAAAATCCTTGATAAACCTTCTGTAAAATCCTGCATGTCCCAGAAAGCTTCTGATTGCCTTAACATTGGCAGGTGGTGGTAATTTTTCAATTACCTCTACCTTTGCCTTATCCACCTCTATTCCCCTGCTTGAAATTTTGTGCCCAAGGACAATTCCTTCAGTCACCATGAAGTGACATTTCTCCCAGTTTAATACCAGGTTTGTCTCTTGGCATCTTTTCAGGACAAGTGATAGGTGGTTAAGACAGGAGCTGAATGAGTCTCCATATACTGAAAAGTCATCCATGAAGACTTCCAGAAATTTCTCTACCATATCTGAGAAGATAGAGAGCATGCACCTCTGAAAGGTTGCAGGTGCATTGCACAGACCAAAAGGCATTCTTCTGTAGGCAAACACGCCTGAAGGGCAGGTGAATGCTGTTTTCTCTTGGTCCTGAGGATCTACTGCAATTTGATTGTAGCCTGAATAGCCATCCAAAAAGCAGTAATAGTCATGACCAGCTAGTCTTTCTAGCATTTGGTCTATGAATGGTAAAGGAAAATGATCCTTTCTGGTGGCTGTATTGAGCCTTCTGTAGTCAATACACATGCGCCACCCTGTGACTGTCCTTGTAGGAACCAGTTCATTTTTTTCATTATGAACCACTGTCATGCCTCCCTTTTTGGGAACAACTTGGACAGGGCTCACCCAGGGGCTATCAGAAATAGGATAAATGATCCCAGCCTCTAGTAATTTAGTGACCTCTTTCTGCACCACCTCCTTCATGGCAGGATTTAGCCTCCTCTGTGGTTGGACCACTGGTTTGGCATTATCCTCCAACAGGATCTTGTGCATGCATCTAGCTGGGCTAATGCCCTTAAGATCACTTATGGACCACCCAAGAGCTGTCTTGTGTGTCCTTAGCACTTGAATTAGTGCTTCCTCTTCCTGTGAATTTAAAGCAGAGCTTATAATCACTGGAAAAGTATCACCCTCTCCCAGAAATGCATATTTCAAGGATGATGGTAATGGTTTGAGTTCAGGCTTGGGAGGCTTATCCTCCTCCTGAGGAATTTTCGAAAATTCCTTTGCCTCCTCTAGTTCTTCTTGATCAGGTTGAGCATCCTTGAAGATGTCCTCAAGCTCTGATTCCAGGCTTTCAGCCATATTGATCTCTTCTACCAGAGAGTCAATAATGTCAGCGCCCATGCAGTCATTTGGTGTGTCTGGATGCTGCATGGCTTTTACAGCATTCAACTTGAACTCATCCTCATTGACTCTCAGGGTCACTTCCCCTTTGTGTACATCAATGAGAGTTCGTCCAGTTGCTAGGAAAGGTCTTCCTAGAATGAGAGTTGCACTCTTGTGCTCCTCTATTTCCAGCACCACAAAGTCAGTTGGAAAGGCAAACGGCCCAACCTTGACAATCATGTCCTCTATTATGCCTGATGGGTGTTTAATGGAACCATCAGCAAGTTGGAGGCATATCCTGGTTGGTTTGACTTCTCCAGTCAACCCAAGCTTTCTGATAGTGGATGCAGGTATTAGATTGATGCTTGCTCCAAGATCACATAGGGCTATCTTGGTGCAGGCACCTTCTAATGTGCAGGGTATCATAAAGCTTCCAGGATCTTGAAGTTTTTCTGGTAAGCTTTTCAAAATGACTGCACTGCATTCTTCAGTGAGAAACACTTTTTCTGTTTCTCTCCAATCCTTCTTATGGCTTAAGATCTCTTTCATGAACTTAGCATAAGAAGGTATTTGCTCAAGTGCCTCTGCAAACGGAATCTTTATTTCAAGAGTCCTTAGATAGTCTGCAAAGCGGGCAAATTGCTTATCCTGTTCCGCTTTGCGGAGTTTCTGAGGATAAGGCATCTTGGCTTGATATTCTTCAACCTTAGATGCTGCAGGTTTATTCCTTACAGAAGTGGTTGAAGAAGCCTTGTTAGAGGGATAATTATCAGGGCTCTCAGGTGCCTGATTCTCCTTGGGCGTTTGAACGCCAGGAATGGATGAAGTTTGGGCGTTAAACGCCAACTTCTCCCCTTTTCTGGCGTTTGAACGCCAGAACTGGGCAGGGAATGGGCGTTTAACGCCAGCTTTCCTCCCTTTTCTGGCGTTTGAACGCCAGAACTGGGCAAGGAATGGGCGTTTAACGCCAGCTTTCCTTCCCTTTCTGGCGTTTGAACGCCAATAATATTCCTCTCTGGGCTCTTACTGTCCTCAGAGGGATTTTGAACAGTGCTTTGGTCATCCTCTGTCAACTGTTCCTTAATTGACTTTTTGCTCTTTTGAGCAGTGTTATTCAGTGTTTTCCCACTCCTTAGTTGAACTGCTTGACATTCTTCTGTTATCTGTTTAGATATTTGCTGTTTTGCTTGATTCAACTGTAGTTCTATGCTCTTGTTAGCAACCTTAGTATCATGGAGCATTTCTTTAAATTCTGCTAACTGTTCTGTCATCAGGAGCAATTGTTGATTAAGCTCATTCATCTGTTCTTGAGGATTAGGCTCAGTGACTACTGCCATGGCCTCCTCTTTTGGGACGAACCCATTGCTAGAATATAAGTGTTGGTTTCTAGCAACAGTGTCTATAAGCTCTTGAGCTTCTTCAATTGTCTTCCTCATGTGTATAGATCCACCAGCTGAATGGTCTAAAGACATTTGAGCTTTTTCTGTGAGCCCATAGTAGAATATGTCTAACTGTACCCACTCTGAAAACATTTCAGAGGGGCATTTTCTAAGCATACCTCTATACCTCTCCCAGGCATTATAAAGGGATTCATTATCCTCTTGTTTAAAGCCTTGGATGTCCAGCCTTAGCTGTGTCATCCTCTTTGGAGGGTAAAAATGATTCAGGAACTTGTCTGTTAACTGTTTCCATGTCTTTATGCTTGCTGTAGGTTGGTTGTTCAACCACCTTTTTGCTTGATCTTTTACAGCAAATGGAAACAGTAACAGTCTGTAGACATCCTGATCTACCTCTTTATCATGTACTGTGTCAGCAATTTGTAAGAACTGTGCCAGAAACTCAGTAGGTTCTTCCTCTGGAAGACCGGAATACTGGCAATTTTACTGCACTATGATAATGAGTTGAGGGTTTAGCTCAAAGCTGCTTGCTTTGATGGGAGGTATACAGATGCTACTCCCATATGCAGCTGTAATGGGGTTGGCATAGGACCCCAGAGTCCTCTTGGACTGGTTAATTCCACTTAAGTCCATCATGGACAAAAGGGAAATGATGATAATTGCAAAGAGATAATTTTGTTTTTTTTTATTTAACCGAAAAATAAAAATAAAAACAAAAGGAAATTTAAAATAAAAATTCGAAAATTAAAAGGAAAATAAAATAAGAATTTCGAAAATCAAAAAGAAAATAAGATCAAGGCAAATTGAGAACTGAATCAATTAGTTAATTAAAAAGATTTTGAAAACAGCAATTAAAAAGATATGATTGAAAAGTTTTTATGAAAAAGATTTGATTTTTAAAAAGAGGAAAGAGAAAAACACAAAATGACACCAAACTTAAAATTTTAGAAAATCAAACACAAAATTTTCGAAAATTTTTAAGAGAAAAACACAAAGAGGACACCAAACTTAGAACTTTTATGAATCAAAAAGGGACTAAGAACATGCAAAAATCGAAAATTAAAAGAAAAACAAAAGCATGCAATTGACACCAAACTTAGAATATGAAACTAGACTCAACTAAAAGACTCTAAACCAACAAAAATAAAACAGTCCAAATCTAAGCAACAAGACAAGCCGTCAGTTGTCCAAACTCGAACAATCCCCGCAACGGCGCCAAAAACTTGGTGCACGAAATTGCAATAACACTTTTTGCAATCCCGCACAACTAACCAGCAAGTGCACTGGGTCGTCCAAGTAATACCTTGCGTGAGCAAGGGTCGATCCCACGGAGATTGTCGGCTTGAAGCAAGCTATGGTTATCTTGTAAATCTTAGTCAGGATATCAAAATTATCAGGATTGATTGCGAAAAGCAAAAGAACATGAATGGATTACTTGTTATGCAGTAATGGAGAATAGGTTGAGGTTTGGAGATGCTCCATCTTCTGAATCTCTGCTTTCCTACTGTCTTCTTCATCAAACACGCAAGTCTCCTTCCATGGCAAGCTCGTGTAGGGTCTCACTGTTGTCAGCAGCTACCTCCCATCCTCGCAGTGAAAGCTAATGCCCAAGCACTCTGTCACAGTGCGGCCAATCACCGGTATGGTTCCCTCCCCTACTGGAATAGAATCCAGTGATTCTTTTGCGTCTGTCACTAACGCCCAGTAGGTTACAGGTTTGAAGCACATCATAGTCATTCAATCATTGAATCCTACTCAGAATACCACAGACAAGGTTTAGACCTTCCGGATTCTCTTGAATGCCGCCATCAGGTCCTGCCTATACCACGAAGATTCCGATTAAAGAACCCAAGAGATATCTACTTAATCTAAAATAGAACGGAGGTGGTTGTCAGGCACACGTTCATGGTTGAGAACATGATGAGTGTCACAGATCATCACATTCATCCGGGTTAAGAACAAGTGATATCTTAGAATGGAAGCAAGCATGATTGAATAAGAAACAGTAGTAATTGCATTAATCCATCAAGACACAGCAGAGCTCCTCACCCCCAACCATGGGGTTTAGAGACTCATGCTGTGGAAGAAAACGTGTACAATGTCATAAGGTCGCATTCGGTACTGATTACAATGTCAAAAGGTCCTATAAGTAGTAAACTAGTATCCTAAGGTTTACAGAAATGAGTAAATGACAGAAAAATCCACTTCCGGGCCCACTTGGTGTGTGCTTGGGCTGAGCAATGAAGGAATTTCGTGTAGAGACCTTTTCTGGAGTTAAACGCCAGTTCTCATGCCAGTTTGGGCGTTTAACTCCAAATTTCATGCCAGTTCCGGCGTTTAACGCTGGAATTTCTGTAGGTGACTTTGAGCGCCGGTGTGGGCCATCAAATCTTGGGCAAAGTATGGACTATTATATATTGCTGGAAAGCCCAGGATGTCTACTTTCCAATGCCGTTGAGAGCGCACCAATTGAGCTTCTGTAGCTCCAGAAAATCCACTTCGAGTGCAGGGAGGTCAGAATCCAACAGCATCTGCAGTCCTTTTCAGTCTCTGGATCAGATTTTTTGCTCAGGACCCTCAATTTCAGCCAGAAAATACCTGAAATCACAGAAAAACACACAAACTCATAGTAAAGTCCAGAAAAGTGAATTTTAATTAAAAACTAATAAAAATATACTAGAAACTAACTAAAAGATACTAAAAACATACTAAAAACAATGCCAAAAAGTGTACAAATTATCCGCTCATCAGGCGTCAATCATCACCTTCATCAAGTTGAAGAACAAGTGATATCTTGGACAAAGAACAAGCGGAATTGAATAGAAGAACAATAGTAATTGCATTAATACTCGAGGTACAGCAGAGCTCCACACCTTAATCTATGGTGTGTAGAAACTCCACCGTTGAAAATACATAAGAACAAGGTCTAGGCATGGCCGAATGGCCAGCCTCCCAATGATCTAAGATAGCATAAAACGAAGATAGCTACCAAAGTCCTCTAATACAATAGTAAAAGGTCCTACTTATAGATAACTAGTAGCCTAAGGTGTACAAAGATGAGTAAATGACATAAAAATCCACTTCCGGGCCCACTTGGTGTGTGCTTGGGCTGAGCAATGAAGCATTTTCGTGTAGAGACTCTCCTTGGAGTTAAACGCCAGCTTTTATGCCAGTTTGGGCGTTTAACTCCCAATTAGGTGCCAGTTCCGGCGTTTAACGCTGGAATTTCTTGAGGTGACTTTGAACGCCGGTTTGGGCCATCAAATCTTGGGCAAAGTATGGACTATCATATTGTTGAAAGCCCAGGATGTCTACTTTCCAACGCCGTTGAGAGCGCGCCAATTGGGCTTCTGTAGCTCCAGAAAATCCACTTCGAGTGCAAGGAGGTCAGAATCCAACAGCATCTGCAGTCCTTTTGAGTCTCTGGATCAGATTTTTGCTCAGATCCCTCAATTTCAGCCAGAAAATACATGAAATCACAGAAAAACACACAAACTCATAGTAAAGTCCAGAAAATTGAATTTTAACTAAAAACTAATAAAAATATAATAAAAACTCAACTAAAACTACCAAAAACATACTAAAAACAATGCCAAAAAGCGTACAAATTATCCGCTCATCACAACACCAAACTTAAATTGTTGCTTGTCCTCAAGCAACTGAAAATCAAATAAGATAAAAAGAAGAGAATATACTATAGACTCCAAATTATCAATGAAACTAAGCTCCAAATTAGATGAGCGGGACTAGTAGCTTTTTGCCTCCGAACAGTTTTGGCATCTCACTTTATCCTTTGAAATTCAGAATGATTGGCTTCTTTAGGAACTCAGAATCCAGATAATGTTATTGATTCTCTTAGTTAAGTATGAGGATTCTTGAACACAGCTATTTTATGAGTCTTGGCCGTGGCCCAAAGCACTCTGTCTTCCAGTATTACCACCGGATACATACATGCCACAGACACATAATTGGGTGAACCTTTTCAGATTGTGACTCAGCTTTGCTAAAGTCCCCAATTAGAGGTGTCCAGGGTTCTTAAGCACACTCTTTTTGCCTTGGATCACAACTCTATTTCTTTCGTTTTCTTTTCTTTTTCTTTCTCCCCTTTTTTCGTTTTTCTGCTTCTCTTTTTTTTTGTTTTGTTTTTTTTTTGTATTCACTACTTTTTCTTGCTTCAAGAATCATTTTTATGATTTTTTAGATCCTCAGTAACATGTCTCCTTTTTCATCATTCTTTCAAGAGCCAACAATTTTAACATTCATGAATCACAAATTCAAAAGACATATGCACTGTTTAAGCATACATTCAGAAAACAAAAAGTATTGTCACCACATCAAACTAATTAAGCTAGTTTTAAAGATGAATTTGAAATCCTGTACTTCTTGTTCTTTTGTGATAAAAACAGTTTTCATTTAAGAAAGGTGATGGATTCATATTCATAGCTTTAAGGCATAGACACTAAGACACTAATGATCATAAGACACAAACATGGATAAACATAAAGCACTAAAATTCGAAAAACAGAAAAATAAAGAACAAGGAGATTAAAGAACGGGTCCACCTTAGTGATGGCGGCTTGTTCTTCCTCTTGAAGGCCTTATGGAGTGCTTGAGCTCCTCAATATCTCTTCCTTGCCTTTGTTGCTCCTTTCTCATGATTCTTTGATCTTCTCTAATTTCATGGAGGAGAATGGAGTGTTCTTGGTGCTTCACCCTTAGTTGTCCCATGTTGGAACTTAATTTTCCTAGGGAGGTGTTAATTTGCTCCCAGTAGTCTTGTGGAGGAAAGTGCATCCCTTGAGGTATCTTAGGGATTTCTTGATGAGAGGGGTCTCTTGTTTGCTCCATCTTCTTCTTAGTGATGGGCTTGAGGTCATGCCTTCTCAGTTGAACCGGCTTTGGATGCCATAAATGGTTATGGAAAAACAAAAAGCAATGCTTTTACCACACCAAACTTAAAAGGTTTGCTCGTCCTCGAGCAAAAGAAGAAAGAAGAGAGTAGAAGAAGAAGAAATGGAGGAGAGGGAGATGGCTTTGTGGTTCGGCCAAAAAGGGGGAGAAGTGGTGGTTTATGAAGGATGGATGTGAGTGGTGAAGAGAAAGAGATGTTGAGGTGATTGGTGAATGGGTGAAGAAGAAGAGAGAGAGTGGTGGGGTTGGTGGGGATCCTGTGGGGTCCACAGATCCTGAGGTGTCAAGGAAAAGTCATCCCTGCACCAAATGGCATCAAAATCCACGTTTTGAGCCAATTCTAGCATTAAACGCCGGGCTGGTGCCCATTCCTGGCGTTTAACGCCAGGTTCTTGCCCCTTTCTGGCGTTTAACGCCAGTCTGGTGCCCCTTTCTGGCGTTAAACGCCCAGAATGGTGCCAGACTGGGCGTTAAATGCCCAACTGCTAGGTTTACTGGCGTTTGAACGCCAGCAACATCTTCCTCCAGGGTGTGCTGTTTTTCTTCCTGTTTTTCATTTTGTTTTTGCTTTTTTCATTGATTTTGTGACTTCTTATGATCATCAACCTAAAAAACATAAAATAACAAAAGAAAATATATAAAATATAATCATTGGGTTGCCTCCCAACAAGCGCTTCTTTAATGTCAGTAGCTTGACAGATGGCTCTCATGGAGCCTCACAAATGATTAGAGCAATATTGGAACCTCCAAACACCAAACTTAGAGTTTGAATGTGGGGGTTCAACACCAAACTTAGAGTTTGGTTGTGGCCTCCCAACACCAAACTTAGAGTTTGACTGTGGGGGCTCTGTTTGTCTCTGTTTTGAGAGAAGCTCTTCATGCTTCTTCTCCATGGTGACAGAGGGATATCCTTGAGCCTTAAACACCAAGGATTTTTCATTCACTTGAATGATTAGTTCACCTCTATCAACATCAATCACAGCCTTTGCTGTGGCTAAGAAGGGTCTGCCAAGGATGATAGATTCATCCATGCACTTCCCAGTCTCTAGGACTATGAAATCAGTAGGGATGTAATGGTCTTCAATCTTGACCAAAACGTTCTCTACAAGTCCATAAGCTTGTTTTCTTGAGTTGTCTGCCATCTCTAGTGAGATTCTTGCAGCTTGCACCTCAAAGATCCCTAGCTTCTCCATTACAGAGAGAGGCATGAGGTTCACACTTGACCCTAAGTCACACAAGGCCTTCTTGAAGGTCATGGTGCCTATGGTACAAGGTATAGAAAACTTCCCAGGATCCTGCCTCTTTTGAGGTAATTTCTGCCTAGACAAGTCATCCAGTTCTTTGGTGAGCAAAGGGGGTTCATCCTCCCAAGTCTCATTTTCAAACAACTTGTCATTTAGCTTCATGATTGCTCCAAGGTATTTAGCAACTTGCTCTTCAGTGATATACTCATCCTCTTCAGAGGAAGAATACTCATCAGAGCTCATGAATGGCAGAAGTAAGTCCAATGGAATCTCTATGGTCTCATTTTGAGCCTCAGATTCCCATGGTTCCTCATTAGGGAACTCAGAGGAGATTGGTGCACGCCCATTGAGGTCTTCCTCAGTGGCGTCCACCTCCTCTCTTTCCTCTCCATATTCGGCCATGGTTATGGCTTTGCACTCTCCTTTTGGATTTTCTTCTGTATTACTTGGGAGAGTACTAGGAGGGAGTTCAGTAACTTTCTTACTCAGCTGACCCACTTGTCCTTCCAAATTCCGAATGGAGGACCTTGTTTCATTCATGAAACTTTGAGTGGTCTTTATTAGATCAGAGACCATTGTTGCTAAGTCAGAAGTACTCTGCTTAGAACTCTCTGTCTGTTGCTGAGAAGATGATGGAAAAGGCTTGTTATTGCCAAGCCTGTTTCTTCCACTATTATTATTGAAACCTTGTTGAGGTCTCTCTTGATTCTTCCATGAGAAATTTGGGTGATTTCTCCATGAAGAATTATAGGTGTTTCCATAGGGTTCTCCTAGGTAATTCACCTCTTCCATTGAAGGGTTCTCAGGATCATAAGCTTCTTCCTCAGATGAAGCTTCCTTAGTACTGCCAGGTGCATTTTGCATTCCAGACAGACTTTGAGAAATTAAATTGACTTGTTGAGTCAATATCTTATTCTGAGCCAATATGGCATTCAGAGTGTCAATCTCAAGAACTCCTTTTTTCTGATTAGTCCCATTGTTCACAGGATTCCTTTCAGAAGTGTACATGAATTGGTTATTTGCAACCATTTCAATTAGCTCTTGAGCTTCTGTAGGCGTCTTCTTCAAATGAAGAGATCCTCTAGCAGAGCTATCCAAAGACATCTTGGATAGTTCAGAGAGACCATCATAGAAAATACCCATGATACTCCATTCAGAAAGCATGTCTGAGGGACACTTTCTGATTAATTGTTTGTATCTTTCCCAAGTTTCATAGAGGGATTCTCCATCCTTCTGTCTGAAGGTTTGGACTTCCACTCTAAGCTTACTCCATTTTTGAGGTGGAAAGAACTTTGCCAAGAAGGCATTGACTAGCTTTTCCCAAGAATCCAGGCTTTCTTTAGGTTGTGAGTCCAACCATATTCTAGCTCTGTCTCTTACAGCAAAAGGAAATAGCATCAGTCTGTAGACCTCAGGGTCAACCCCATTAGTCTTGACTGTGTCACAGATTTGCAAGAATTCAGCTAAAAACTGATGAGGATCTTCCATTGGAAGTCCATGGAACTTGCAATTCTGTTGCATTAGAGAAACTAATTGAGGCTTAAGCTCAAAGTTGTTTGCTCCAATGGCAGGGATAGAGATGCTTCTCCCATAGAAGTCGGGAGTAGGTGCAGTAAAGTCACCCAGCACCTTCCTTGCATTGTTTGCATTGTTGTTGTTTTCGGCTGCCATGTGTTCTTCTTCTTTGAAGAATTCGGTCAGGTCCTCTAAAGAGAGTTGTGCTTTGGCTTCTCTTAGCTTTCTCTTCAAGGTCCTTTCAGGTTCAGGATCAGGCTCAACAAGAATGCTTTTGTCTTTGCTCCTGCTCATAAGAAAGAGAAGGAAACAAGAAAATGTGGAATCCTCTATGTCACAGTATAGAGATTCCTTGAAGTGTCAGAGGAACAGAAGAGTAGAAGACAGAAGTAGAAAATTCGAACTTATCAAAGAAGATGGAGTTCGAATTTTGCATTAAGGAATAGTGTTAGTCCATAAATAGAAGGATGTGAGAAGAAGGGAAGTAATTTTCGAAAATTAAGTAAAAGATTTTGAAAACATTTTGAAAAAAACACTTAATTGATTTTCGAAAATAAGAGTGGAAAAGAAATCAAGTGATTTTTGAAAAAGATTTTGAAATTAGAAATTAAAAAGATTTGATTGAAAACTTATTTTGAAAAAGATGTGATTGAAAAGATATGATTTGAAGACAATTTTAAAAGATATGATTTGAAAACAATTTGAAAAGATATGATTTTAAAAATTTATGACTTGCCTAACAAGAAAAGATATGATTCAAACATAAAACCTTCCTCAACAGAAAAGGCAAAAAATGTTCAATCAAATCATTAATTGTTAGTAAGTATCTTTGAAAAAGGAAAGAAATTGATTTTGAAAACATTTGATTGAAAAGATATGATTTGAAAAAGATTTGATTTTGAAAAACTTGAAAAAAAATTGATTTGAAAACAAAATTCTCCCCCTTGTGCCATCCTGGCGTTAAACGCCCAGAATGGTGCACATTCTGGCGTTTAACGCCCAAACTACTACCCTTTTGGGCGTTAAACGCCCAGCCAGGCACCCTGGCTGGCGTTTAAACGCCAGTCTGTCTTCTTCACTGGGCATTTTGAATGCTCAGCTTTTTCTGTGTGATTCCTCTGCAGTATGTTCTGAATCTTCAATTCTCTGTATTATTGACTTGAAAAGACACAAATTAAAAATATTTTTGGATTTTTAATAATGATGAATAATCAAAATGCAACTAAAATCAAATAACAATGCATGCAAGACACCAAACTTAGCAGTTTGTATACCATTGACACTAACAAAATGAGAATGCATATAACAAAACACTCAAGTCAATAGAATTCAAAGATCAAAACAAGGAAATCATCAAGAACAACTTGAAGATCAATGAGGACACATGCATGAATGCAATAAGAACAGAAACATGCAATTGACACTAAACTTAAGATGAGACTCTAGACTCAAACAAGAAATATTTTTGGATTTTATGATTTTGTAATTTTTTTTTTGTGCTTTTTCGAAAATTAAGTGAAAAGGAAAATAAAGGTATCAAAATTCTTAATGAGAATTCCAGGAATCATGCAATGTTAGTCTAAAGCTTTAGTCTAAAGGAATTAGACATAGCTAGCTTAAGCTTCAGCAAGACATTGCATTCAAGAGCTAAATTGATGATGATCAATCAGCTTTGGTGATGATAAGAACATCACCTTGAAAAACTAGAATTCATTCTTAAGAACTCTGAAGAAAAATAATACCTAATCTAAGCAACAAGATGAACCGTCAGTTGTCCATACACAAGAACAATCCCCGGCATTGTTACCAAGAGCTTGCTCAAAACTTGAACAATCCCCGGCAACGGCGCCAAAAACTTGGTGCACGAAATTGTGATCAATACTTTTCAAAACATAAACAATCCCCAGTAATGGCTCCAAGGACTTGGTGCTCAATACCATGGCATAAACACAACTTCGCACAACTAACCAGCAAGTGCACTGGGTCGTCCAAGTAATAAACCTTACGCGAGTAAGGGTCGATCCCACGGAGATTGGTGGTATGAAGCAAGCTATGGTCATCTTGTAAATCTCAGTCAGGCAGACTCAAATGGGTATAGTAATAAACGAATAAAGCATAAAGATAAAGATAGAGATACTTATGTATATCATTGGTGTAAGAGCTTCAGACAAGCGTATGAAGATGCCTTCCCTTCCGTCTCTCTGCTTTCCTACTGCCTTCATCCAATCCTTCTTACTCCTTTCCATGGCAAGCTTGTGTAGGGTTTCACTGTTGTCAGCAGCTACCTCCCATCCTCTCATTGAAAACGATTGCATATGCTCTGGTCACAGCATAGCGGAATTCATCTGTCGGTTCTCAATCAGGCCGGAATAGAATCCAGTGATTCTTTTGCGTCTGTCACTAACGCCCCGCCCTCAGGAGTTTGAAGCACGTCACAGTCATTCAGTCATTGAATCCTACTCAGAATACCACAGACAAGGTTAGACCTTCCGGATTCTCATGAACGCTGCCATCAGTTCTCGCCTATACCACGAAGACTCTGATCTCACGGAATGGTTAGCTCGTTTGTCAGGCGAGCACTCGGTTGTCAGGCGATCAACCATGCATCGTGCAATCAGAAATCCAATAGATATTTACTAAGCCTCAGATGCTTGTAGAACAAGAGTGGTTGTCAGTCACTTTGTTCATGGATGAGAATGGTGATGGGCGTCAATCATCACCTTCATCAAGTTGAAGAACAAGTGATATCTTGGACAAAGAACAAGCGGAATTGAATAGAAGAACAATAGTAATTGCATTAATACTCGAGGTACAGCAGAGCTCCACACCTTAATCTATGGTGTGTAGAAACTCCACCGTTGAAAATACATAAGAACAAGGTCTAGGCATGGCCGAATGGCCAGCCTCCCAATGATCTAAGATAGCATAAAACGAAGATAGCTACCAAAGTCCTCTAATACAATAGTAAAAGGTCCTACTTATAGATAACTAGTAGCCTAAGGTGTACAAAGATGAGTAAATGACATAAAAATCCACTTCCGGGCCCACTTGGTGTGTGCTTGGGCTGAGCAATGAAGCATTTTCGTGTAGAGACTCTCCTTGGAGTTAAACGCCAGCTTTTATGCCAGTTTGGGCGTTTAACTCCCAATTAGGTGCCAGTTCCGGCGTTTAACGCTGGAATTTCTTGAGGTGACTTTGAACGCCGGTTTGGGCCATCAAATCTTGGGTAAAGTATGGACTATCATATATTTCTGGAAAGCCCAGGATGTCTACTTTCCAACGCCGTTGAAAGCGCGCCAATTGGGCTTCTGTAGCTCCAGAAAATCCACTTCGAGTGCAGGGAGGTCAGAATCCAACAGCATCTGCAGTCCTTTTGAGTCTCTGGATCAGATTTTTGCTCAGATCCCTCAATTTCAGCCAGAAAATACCTGAAATCACAGAAAAACACACAAACTCATAGTAAAGTCCAGAAAAGTGAATTTTAACTAAAAACTAATAAAAATATAATAAAAACTCAACTAAAACTACCAAAAGCATACTAAAAACAATGCCAAAAAGCGTACAAATTATCCGCTCATCAGGGGTCAACAATAATGATGGACCACCTAGAAGGGTGTTATCTTCGTATACTATCCCCGATCCAAGACATTGTGGGAGCAGTATTGCTACACCGAATGTTCATGCCCATAACTTTGAGTTGAAACCTCAGCTTATCACTTTGAGACCTCTTGAAGACCCAAATCAACATCTATCTGTTTTTCTGAGGATATGCAATACAGTGAAGACAAATGGAGTACATCCAGATGTCTACAAGTTGCTGCTATTCCCATTCTCTTTGAGGGACAAAGCCACTCAATGGCTAGAATCATTTCCCAAGGAAAGCCTCAACAATTGGAATGACGTGATGGGCAGATTTCTAGCAAAGTTCTACCCCCCTCAAAGAATCATCAAGTTGAAGACAGAGGTTCAAACTTTCAGGCAAATGGAGGGGGAATCATTGTATGAAGCGTGGGAAAGATATAAGGCACTAATGAGAAGATGTCCACCTGACATGTTTAGTGATTGGGTTAAGCTCCAAAACTTCTATGAAGGCTTAAGCTTAGAAGCAAGGAAGGGACTAGACTACTCATCAGGAGGATCACTCAACATGATGAAAACTGCCGAGGAGGCTCAAGACCTCATTGAGATTGTGGCAAACAATCAATATTATTACTCATCAGAGAGGCAGCATAATCCGACCCCAAAGAAAGGTGTAATGGAGCTTGAAGGTGTTGATGCTATCTTGGCACAAAATAAGTTAATGCACCAACAAATCCAACAACAAATGGAGATGATAACAAAGAGAATGGATGGTTTGCAACTTGCAGCAGTGAACACAACAAATCAATCATTACTTGAATGGAACCAAGGTGAAGGGACCACTGTTGAACAACCACAAGAACAAGTTCAGTACATGCAGAATACTTCAAATTCTCAGGATGAATTTCATGGCGATAAATACAACCCATCTTGGAAAAATCATCCCAATCTAAAGTGGGGTGAAAACCATTGGCAAAAGAATAACAACCACAATCACACCCGTAACACAAATAACCAAAATCACCATGCCAACAACACTAACCAATATAGAAAAACACAAAACACATATCAACCACCCCATCATAATTCACAAACTCACCAAAATAACTTTTCTGCACCATCATCCAACTCACAAAATTACCACACTAATCCGCCCAACAACTTCCAACAACAATCAACCCCCATCATACCCCCAATTGACCATCATGAGACCAGAATCTCAAGTCTTGAAGCAACCTTGTAAGCACTTGCTCAAACCACTCAAGCCTTAGCTAAGGGACAAAAGGAACATGAGGTCACCATGAAGAATATTGAGAGACAAGTGGGACAATTAGCCAAACAAGCCGAGTGACCAACCAATGTTCTCCCAAGTGACACAATACCCAACCCAAGAGAAGAATGTAAAGCTCTGCAGTTAAGGAGTGGCAAGGTAGTTGGTGAAAGTTCGAATAAAGAAGTAATAAAACCCAAAGAGCAAGACACAGTGGAAATACATGTGGAAAGGCAAGATGAAGAAAAGGCTTCAACATCTAACAAAGGCAAAGAAGCTGTCAAGCCACAAGGCAAACCACCCAGTCAAGGGAGCAACCATGATAGCAAGGAGAGTGTGAATCTACAACAAGAAAACAAAAATGAAGGAGTAAAAGCTTATGTACCCAAGCTTCCGTACCCAACTAGGATACATAAAGGAGCAAAGGACCAACAATTCCCAAGGTTCTTAGAAATCTTCAAGAAACTTGAAATCAACATCCCATTGGCAGAAGCTCTGGAACAGATGCCATTATATGCAAAGTTTCTTAAGGAATTGATCACCAAGAAGAGAAGTTGGCAAGAAAAAGAAACGGTGATTCTCACTCAAGAATGTAGTGCCATCATTCAAAAAGGGCTACCCCCAAAACTCAAAGATCCTGGCAGCTTCCTCATACCCTGCACGATTGGGAGCATGGCCATTGACAAATCACTTTGTGACCTGGGAGCAAGCATTAACCTAATGCCCCTTACCATGATGAAGAAAATGATGATTGAAGAGCTTAAACCCACAAGGATGTCACTCCAACTTGCTGACAGATCCATCAAAATACCAAATGGAGTAGTTGAGAACCTCTTGGTGAAGGTGGGAAACTTCATATTCCCAGCTGATTTTGTGGTCCTAGACATGGATGAAGAGGGAAACAATTCAGTCATTCTTGGTAGACCCTTTTTGGCTACAGCTAGAACAATCATTGATGTGGAAAAGGGGGAAATGATTTTTAGAGTGCATGATGAGCAAATGACCATAAATGTTTTCAAAGCAATGCAACACCCCGCTGAGAAAGAAAGTTGCATGAGGATTGATGTAGTGGATTCGTTGGTTGAAGAGGTACTTGACACAAACCATCAAGTGAAACAGGAGAAAGTCCAGAACGTTAAAGGACAAGAAGAGAACAAATTGGAAGCATCAGAGGAACCAAGTGAAGCTATGAAAAAAGAGGCACCACAACAAGAGTTGAAACCATTACCTCCTCATCTTAAATATGCATTTCTTGGTGAAAAGGACAGCTTCCCAGTGATCATAAATTCTACATTGAATGCAGAGGAAGAAGAAAAGCTCCTTGTAGTTTTGAAAGCTCACAAAGAGGCGTTGGGATGGACCATTGATGACTTGAAAGGCATAAGCCCTGCCGTATGCATGCACAAGATACTTTTAGAGGAGAATTCCAAACCAGTGGTACAACCCCAAAGAAGATTGAATCCCACAATGAAGGAGGTTGTTCAAAAGGAAGTCCTGAAGTTGTGTAAAGCTGGGATCATCTACCCTATATCTGACAGCCCGTGGGTCAGTCCAGTACAAGTAGTACCTAAGAAAGGGGGGATGACTGTCATTGTTAATGAGAAGAATGAGCTTATTCCAACACGAACAGTGACAGGGTGGAGGATGTGCATAGACTATAGGAGGCTGAATGATGCCACACGAAAAGATCACTTTCCTCTACCTTTCATTGACCAGATGCTTGAAAGGTTGGCTGGCCATGCCTATTACTGTTTTCTTGATGGATATTCTGGGTATAACCAGATAGTGGTTGACCCCATGGATCAAGAGAAGACTTCTTTTACTTGTCCCTTTGGAGTCTTTGCATACAGGAGAATGCCATTTGGACTGTGTAATGCTCCAGCTACCTTTCAAAGATGCATGCTATCAATCTTCTCAGACATGGTAGAAAAATTTATTGAAGTATTCATGGATGATTTCTCTGTTTTTGGTGATTCTTTCAATACCTGCTTGCACCATCTTACCCTAGTCTTGAAAAGGTGCCAAGAAACAAATCTAGTTTTGAATTGGGAAAAATGCCATTTCATGGTACCCGAAGGCATCGTTCTTGGTCACAAAATTTCAAGAAAGGGTATAGAAGTTGACAAGGCAAAAGTAGAAATTATAGAAAAACTTCCTTTGCCAACTAGTGTGAAAGCCGTTAGAAGTTTCTTAGGGCATGCTGGATTCTATAGGAGATTCATCAAAGATTTTTCCAAAATAGCAAAGCCACTAAGCAATTTGCTGGTGGTAGACAATCCTTTTTTCTTTGATGATGAGTGTAAACAGGCTTTTGAAACTCTAAAAGCTAAGCTCACCACAGCACCAATCATCACACCCCCAAGTTGGGGACTACCTTTTGAACTCATGTGTGATGCAAGTAACCTTGCAATTGGTGCTGTGTTGGGGCAGAGGAAGGAAAAGAAGCTTCATGTTATCTACTATGCAAGTAAGGTATTGAATGAAGCTCAAAAAAACTACACCACAACAGAGAAAGAGCTACTAGCTGTGGTATATGCTTTTGATAAGTTTAGACAATATTTGATCGGATCTAAAGTATTAATGTATACTGACCATGCTGCTCTTAAGTATCTTATGTCAAAACAGGATGCCAAACCAAGGCTAATCAGATGGGTGCTACTCCTACAAGAGTTTGACATTGAGATAAAAGATAGAAAGGGCAATGAAAATCAAGTTGCTGACCACTTATCAAGGCTACCACAAGATGCATGCCAAGACAACCTTCCATCAATAAATGAAGAATTTTCAGATGAGCATCTCTTGCAAATTCAAAATGTCCCTTGGTTTGCAGACATGGCCAACTACAAGGCGGGAAGAATCATTCCACAAGAGTACACAAAACAACAAGTTAAGAAGCTGCTGCATGAGGCTAAGTTCTTCTTCTGGGATGAACCATTCTTGTTCAAAAGATGCCCAGATGGAATGATAAGAAGATGTGTGTCGGAGGGTGAGATGAAGAATATACTATGGCATTGTCACAACTCTAGTTATGGTGGTCATTTTGGGGCTGAAAGAACGACTGCGAAGGTCCTTCAAAGTGGTTTCTACTGGCCCTCAATCTTCAAGGATGCTAGAGAGTTTGTGAGCCATTGCAATGAATGTCAAAGAACAGGGGGTTTGTCAAAGAAAAATGAGATGCCTCAGAAGTTCATTTTGGAAGTGGAACTCTTTGATCTGTGGGGAATAGACTTCATGGGACCTTTTCCTCCATCTTACACATTCAAATACATTTTGGTAGCAGTAGAGTATGTCTCCAAATGGGTAGAAGCAATAGCCACCACTACATGTGATACCAACGTGGTCTTGCAATTCCTCAAGAAGAACATCTTCACTAGATTTGGAGTGCCCAAAGGACTTATAAGTGATGGGGGAAGCCACTTCTGCAACAAGCAACTAAATTCTTTACTCCACAAATATGGTGTTACTCACAAAGTAGCTACCCCATATCACCCACAAACCAATGGGCAAGCTGAACTTGCCAACAGAGAGCTAAAAAGGATTTTGGAAAAAACCGTGGGAACAACAAGAAAGGATTGGGTTAGGAAGCTGGATGATGCACTTTGGGCATACAGGACAGCCTTCAAGACACCCATAGGAAAATCTCCATTTCAGCTGGTGTATGGAAAGGCATGCCACCTCCCTGTAGAGCTTGAACATAAGGCCTTTTGGGCCACCAAACTTCTGAATTTAGATGCTCAAGCAGCAGGAGAGAAGAGGTTGCTACAACTCAATGAACTGGAGGAGTTCAGATTGGAGGCATATGAAAATGCCAGAATATACAAAGAGAGAGCAAAGAGATGGCATGATAAGAGGATCTCTCAAAGAACATTCGAACCAGGCCAAAGGGTGTTGTTATTCAATTCAAGATTGAAGATTTTCCCTGGGAAGCTGAGGTCTAGATGGACTGGCCCATACACCATCATCAAAGTATCACCTCATGGCTATGTCGAATTACTTGATGAAGCCTCAAAACAAACCTTCACAGCTAATGGACATAGGGTGAAGCATTATTTTGGTGGCCCCTGGAGCAAGGAAGAAAGTGTGCAAATGCTAACATGAGCAAGGATGTTGCATTGTCAAGCTAAGGACAATAAACAAGCGCTTCATGGGAGGCAACCCATGCACAGGAGTTCTCTTTTATTTAGTAGTCAATAAGAAAGTTTATTCTTTAAAATAATAAAAAAAACCGAGAAAAGAGGTTGAAATAGCATACAATGTAGGTAAGATACTAAAGTTTGGTGTGGCCATCTTTGGAATTAATTCCATAGAACACTTAGTCAAAAACTAAGTTTGGTGTCTTTACATATATTGATAATGCTAGAAAAAGTAGAGTAGGGAATCAATTCATAAATTTTAATTTTTGTTTAGTCAACTTTACATAGGAATATCATCATAAGTTGTTAGCTAGTAATGTCACTTTAAGAATCTCAAGCTTTTGGAATTTTGTTGCAGGAAAGAAAGAAAGAAGTGATGGGGAATCTTGGAGGGAGGTCACGGATGCACAAGGAAGGGAAAGTCACATGAGTCTTGAACTTTATGCATTGGGAAAAACAACTTAACATGCATTGGGCACAAGGAAGCATGCTCCCCATGCTATGACCGAACCCCTAGAACCATGCATCTCACCACGGAAATCACTAGAACCATGCATCCCCACCAAAACTCACTTTAAATACTTCAACCATATTCATCAAACCTCACTTTTCCTCACTCATCCTTCTACCCCTCCATAACCCCATTTCATCACCCGAATTCACACTCTACTTCCATCTCTCCACATAACCGAAACACTCCCCCCCCCTCACCATCATTTTCTAGCTTGTCTAATTCACCTTGTCGTCATGTATCTCTCCCATTCACAACTATTTTCTTTATGCTTGAGGACAAACATTCACCTAAGTTTGGTGTGGGAGATTCAACCCTTGCAAGTGAATCTCAATGGCCTCATCATCAAGGGATAGGAGGGACAAGCAACCCATAGAAGATGAAGGACAAAACACCTTTGATCAAAGAAGATTCAAATCCAAACACAACAAGCGGATCTTTAGTTGGATGTCAAGCAAAGATGTTGTTCCGGAGTTACCTTTCAAGCTAAGAAAAGATGAATACTCTGAGATACAAAAAATAATCAGGAAAAGGGGATGGGAGCTTCTCTGTAACCAACCCCAAGAAGTGAGCATGCTTCTCATCCATGAGTTCTACACTAATGTGATAAGAGAATATGATGATGAAGAACCATACATGAGTTATGTAAGAGGTGTGACTGTTGATTTTAGTCCGGACACCATCAACAGGGTGCTAAAGGTCAAGCCAAAACGGTTCAAACAAGCTAGCTATGAAGAAAGGGTTGAAAATGACCCAAGATATATGAATGTGGTAAGTGACTTATGCAGAGTAGGCACGGATTGGGTGTTGGATTCACATGGACAACCACTCAAACTTCGGAGAGGTGATCTCATACCTCAAGCAAAAGGATGGCATGACATAGTGAGGAGATCATTGATATCCACTTCAAATAATTCTGAGGTAACGGTGAATAGAGCAATAATGATCCATTGCATAATGAAAGGAGGGAAAATCAATGTTGGAGAAATTATAGCCAAGAACATCATTGACATAGCTCAAAAGGTCAAACAGGACAGCTGGCTAGGATATCCTAGTACTATTCTGTGCCTATGTGAAGAAGCTGGAGTGCCTTTGGAAGAATTTGAAGAAACTGATGTGGTCTCTATTGGAAAACCTCTTACCCGAGAAAGGTTGGAATTTGTCACCACAACCCAATTGGAAAGGCAACCTTTAGCAAGAAGGAAGAAAAGGAAAGAAGCAAGACAAGAGGAGGAGCCTCAAGAAATGGAAGAATCCCATACCTTAAACATGAATCAACTCCAAGCCGTCTTGGAAGGAATCTCTGGGCAATACTCACAAATTCAAAGAAGCCAAGAGGAACAAGCTCAGCAACAAAGGGACCTTTGGCAATTGATGGATCAATGATACGTAAAAATGAGGATTTCACGTATAACCGGCAAGTATACCGGGTCGCATCAAGTAATAAAACTCACTAAGAGTGAGGTCGATCCCACGAGGATTGGTAGATCGAGCAACTTTAGTTAATTGGTAAACTTAGTTAAGCGAATAAGATTTTTGATTTTGTGAGTAATGTAACTTTTGAACATAATTGCAGGAATTTAAATGGCAATTAAGAACAAGAACATAGAAATAAAATGAAAGTAAATAACTGAAACTTAAATTGCAAGAAACTTAAATAACATCAAAGATAAATGGCAAGGAATTAAAGGGGTGCAGAAATTTAAAGAACATAAGAGTAAATAGCAAGAATTGAAAGATCAAAATATAGATGACAAGAATAATAAATTGACAGAATGTAAAAGGGAATTGGGTTATGGGTAATCAAACAACTAGAGGCAAAAGAAATAAGAATTGATGGTAGAGAAGATCATTAGGGATCAGAGATGCAAGTGTTCATGAATTGATGTTAGTCAAATCCTTCTCAATCATGGTGTAGATCCATGGCAAGTGGGTAATTGAATCCCAATCTCTTGGTGATTCAATTTCTCTCAACATAACCAAATGCCACTCTCGTGATCTATTTGTTCATGAGAAGAGATGAAGCTCCTTTCTAATCCAGCCACACAATTCCCATCATCTCAACCAAGGAGAGTTACATCTCACATACTAACCAAGGTGTATTGATTAAGGAAATCATGAAAGGATGAACTCTAAACTGAATTATGTGGCTCATTCCTCAAATTCACCACATAATTCATATAGATTAACCCCTCTCTCGATGGTGGTTGAATCTTTGAAGAACAAGAGTTCCCTCTTTAGATCAACCACTAAAATTGAGGAGGAAAAGATGAATTCACCAACTCATTTCAACAAGCAGAGCTCATCCCCCTAATGAATGGGGTTTAGTGAATCATAGCTCCAATATTAACAACAATTGCCATGAATGAAAATTAAGCTAAGTATAAAGAAAGATGATGAAGAATAAGGAAAATGCTTAAAGCTTGAGAAAATGAAGAAGAAAAGTTCCCAAGAAGAATCCCAAAATAGCTCTCTGATTCTCCTCCCGGAAGTACCAAAGAGTTCTCCAATACAAGTGCTAAAAAGTGTAAAAATGTCTAAGTGTCAAAAAGTATTCAAAAGTCCTCCACAAGTACATCAATCTCTTCTATTTATACTACTCCTAAAGCTCTTTCAAAATTCTTGAATTGGGTTAGCAATATGGGCTTCCTCTTTGTTGAATTCTTGGCTCAATTGGAAGAAGTGTTGCTAGACTTGGAAAGGAAGAATTCATTCATCATGCTTCTGGCCCATGGACTTGGCATTATTGGCACTAACTCCAGGCCAAATGCACGTTGGCAACGTGCAAGACATTTTCCTGGAAGTGAAGTATGAGACTTGGGCGTTGCTAGCCCAAGTTGTTGCCAACAACTTGCTTTTCCTCTTCTTGGCTCTACTTTCATGCTAAATGTAGCTCAGAATTTGAGTGTCAACCTTTTGCTTCAATATGGACTACCATACATCATTGGAAAGCTCTTGATGTCTATTTTCTAATGCCACTGGAATCACCTCAATTGGACTTTCCTAGCTCAAGTTATGGTTCCTCAAAGAAGGTCAGGTCAAGCTGCCAAGTTGTTGCCAACAACGCACCTTCACCTCCAAGTTGGCAACGTGCTCGTGCTTTACTCTCCCAAGGCAGGGACTTGGGGCTGGCGTTGTTGCAAAACACGCACCCTAATATGCACGTTGGCAACGTGCTCGTGTCCCCCCCCAGGCTCAACTCTAGCCTTCTTAAATTTCACTTCATGTTCTTGTTTTTAGGGCCTAAAGATGACTCTGGTTTGGCTTCAATTTTGTGCTCCACCATAGACTATTATATATGGTTGGAAAGCTCTGAATGTCAGCTTTCCAATGCAACTGGAAGCACTCAATTTGGATCTCTGTAGCTCAAGATATCTTCCATTGAAGAGGACATGGTCAGGCTGCCTTGTTGGAGTTGTTGTGGATAACGCCCATTCATTCCAAGTTAGCAACGTGCACCACAATTTCCTGGCGTTGTTGATGAACACTCCTTCTCTTTAGCACGTTGGCAACGTGCTCGAGCCCTTCTCAAGGCTCCATGCTTGCTTCCTGGCGTTGGCAACGCGCATGGCAAGGCCAATGGGCGTTGGCAACGTGGTTGGTGCGCTTATGGGCGTTGGCAACGTTGGTTGGTGCACTTGTGGGCGTTGGCAACGTTGGTTGGTGCACTTGTGGGCGTTGGCAACTTGGTTGGCACCAAGACTTGGTGCCTAGCCAAGCAACCATTCCTGGCGTTGTTGCCAAACACGCCAATGCTTCCTAGCTTCAACAACGTGCTCGAGCTCCCCTTTTGGTGCCAAAATTTGCTTGCTACGTTGCCAAGGAACACGCCTTCATAACTTGGAGTTGGCAACGTGCATCTCATTTTCCTGGGCCAAGTTAGCTTGTGTGTGTGGCGTTGGCAACGCCAGCTTCAAGTTGGCAACGCCAACTTTGCTTCTTCCAGGGCCAAGCTTGCCTTGCTTGTGTGTGGCGTTGGCAACGCCAGCTTCAAGTTGGCAACGCCAACTTTGCTTCTTCCAGGGCCTCCTGGCGTTGCCTTCAACAACGCACCATATTCCCAAGTTGGCAACGCCAACTCCTCTTCCTGGCGTTGCCAAGAACAACGCCCTTTGTATCCAAGTTGGCAACGCCAACTTCTTGCCCAGCTTGCATCATTCTTGCTTCCATGCTTCCTTGTTTCATCACCTATCATCAACAAGGGAAATAGCTTCAAAGTCTTACCAATTCATGCAATAAATTTCATGAGATTCATTCATACTCATTCATATATGCATTCCTTAAAGCATTTGCATGAATTTGGCTAGAATTAACATGTTCCTTGATATCATCATGCATGGAAACAAAACTCATAAAAGGACTTGTTTATTTAGAGAAAATGAGTGAAATTAAGCTAAAACTAACTAAACTAACTAACTAAAATGGCAAATATGCGAATGCATCAATCAACAAAGAGGGATTCAAGTTCAATGGATGAACCAACAAAATGAATACCAAACACACATGATGGAACTACAACAAGAACAATATGCCAAGATGCATGAAGCCATCAACAATTCAACTGTTGGATATGAAAAAGCCATGGAGAAAGTAATACAAGAACAAGCTCAACTAAGGAAAGAGCAAGCTCAGCAAAGGGAGCTTCTCCATAGGTTGGATGCTAGACATGATACATTTCACAAAGAGTTTAATGAAAGCAGAATGTTCAGGGAAGCCAGGCATAAGGACAGACTTGACTATGATATATGCACCCAAGAAAAGCTCAGTTACCTTTGTGGAGCACCCCCATTACTCAACCCACAAATTAAAAGTTTTAATGAAGCTCGCAAGATATTCGAAGAGCAAGAACTTGCAAGGGTGAGATTTAATGCTCAGAGGCTAAAGGAGACAATGATAAGCTCAGGAGTTTGGCAAAGAGAAGAGGGGGATTCAACAACAAAACAACAAGGAGAACTAAGAAGGAAAAAGAAAGAAGATCCAAAGGGGGATTCAACAACAAAACAACAAGGAGAGCTGAGAAAGAAAAAGAAAGAAGATCCAAAGGGCAAAGGAAAGCAAGGAGAATCAAGCAAAGAAAAAGGGACATGAAGACTAAAGGTGGTGAAGTTCCTTTGTTTTTCTTTATGCTTTATTAAATAAAGAAGATGTATGCCTGAAATATGGTATACCTTCTAGGATGCAATTTTTTAGCATTTCCTTTTATGTTGCCCATTCCATGCATCACCACTCACAGGTTTGGAATGGTTGCTTGTCTTAAGTACTTTTACTTGTCAATGGAATAAGAGATGTAGTTTGAGCAAGAACAGAGAGAATTCTAGCTTAAAAAGAATCATGTTGTCCCCTAAGAAAAGTGCTAGTATATATACATTTATTGTGAAAGAATCAAGGTTCAAGAAATTCAAAAGAATGCTTGCTTATACAAGACTAGTTCGGTTAAGGGTCACAAAGACTTTATCAGTAAAAGCACAAATAACCTTGACAATAAAGAAAACAGAGAACAAAGAATGAAAGGCTAGGCATCAATGACAAAATTTGGATATGTGTCTGTGGTGATTGATGTTAAGAGACATACTTGGGCTAGTAAATCCGAGGGGTGCTTCATCACCCGATAACTTGAGTTAACTAACTCGGGATTATCGATTGAAAACTCACAATCAAGAGTAGCTCTATAACAGAACATTTAGCAACCCAAAGAGGTGCTGGACACCACTATCCAAATAAAATTTCAATGTTATATGCCTGTGATTGAATGTGTTAAGGAGAGAGGCTTGAGTTAGTAAATCTTTAAGAGTGTCTCAACACTTAACAACTTGAACCAACTGGTTTGGGATTGTTGATTGAAAGCTTATGCTAAAGAGCCGCCTTAAGACAAGATTTCAAGCTCATTTGAAATAAAAAGGAATATAAAAAAAAAGAAAGAAAAGCATCAAGTAAAGAATGGTTCAAGGGTCATGTGCTACGGTATAGAAAAGAGTCTAGTGAAGTTAACCAATTTAGTATTGAAGCAAGCATTTTAATTGAAAAAGTTGAATAGCCATGTTCAATTACAATAAATTAATGACCACACAAGTGAGGATGACATGCTCAATGAAAAATTACTCTCTGGTAGAACATTCAAGTCTTACATCTTAGATTCTTGTGACAAAGTCTTTTATATTTTGCTTGAGGACAAGCAACACTTTAAGTTTGGTGTTGTGATGCAATTGCATATTTGCTGTATTAGCTAGTTAGTTTAGTTGGTTTTAGCTTAATTTCACTCATTTTCTTTAAATAAACAAGTCCTTTTATGAGTTTCGTCTTCATGCATGAGAATACCAAGGAACATGTTGATTTTAGCCAAATTCATGCAAATGATTTAAGGAATACATAAATGAATGAGTATGAATGAATCTCATGAAATTTGATTGCATGGATTGGTAAGACTTTGAAGCTATTTCCCTTGTTGATGATAGGTGATGAAACAAGAAAGCATGGAAGCAAGAATGAAGCAAGCTGGGCAAGAAGAAGAGAAGTTGTTGGCGTTGCCAACTTGGGGAAAAGGTGAGTTGTTGAAGGCAACGCCAAGGCAGCCCTGGAGAGCACACTTGGGCGTTGCCAACGTGGGAAGCATAGGCGTTGTTTAAGGCAACGCTGAGCTAGAAGAACTTGGGCCAAGGAGGAGCTTGAGCACGTTGCCAACGTGCTACTTCATTGGAGTGTTTAGAGGCAACGCCAGGGAGGAAAGCTTGGTAGGCACCAAGCCTTGGATCCTCATCATCCATCGAGCACGTTGCCAACCCCACTCTTAATTAGCGTGCTTGACAACAACTCAAGCCAACGTTGCCAACGCCAGGAATCATAGGCGTGTCCCTAGGCAACGCCACACAAGCAAGGTATGGTTGGAAGGGCGTGAAGCACGTTGCCAACGCCAAGAACCATAGGCGTTATTCAAGGCAACGCCAAGCAATCTTGGGGAGCTAGTTTAGAGCCTCGAGCACGTTGCCAGCCTAGAGATGAGGGGCGTGTTTGATGACAACGCAGGCAAACAACGTTGAATGGAAAACTTGGCCCAGGAAAGGTAGATGCACGTTGCCAACGCCAAGTTATGATGGCGTGTTCCTTGGCAACGTAGCAAGTAACTTTGGCACCATAGGGAAGCTCGAGCACGTTGTTGAGCTGGGAGAGCATGGGCGTGTTCCTTGGCAACGCATGCAAGCTAGGACTATGGGCACACGAGAGCGTTGCTAACTTGGAAATGAACTGGCGTGTTCATCAATAATGCCAGGGACAAGATTTTGGGCCAGCAAATAGGAGCACGTTGCCAACGCCACTTTCATTGGCGTGTTCTAAGGCAACGCCAGGAAGCATAGGCGTGTTCAAGGACAACGCCAAGCAACAAGCATAGAGCCTTGAGGAAGGCTCGAGCACGTTGCCAACGCCAGCTTCCAAAGGCGTGTTTGAGGGCAATGCAGCAAGCAAAATTAGGCAAGGAAGCTCACTTGAAGAAGCACTCGAGCACGTTGCCAACGCCAGCTTCTAAAGGCGTTCTCTAAGGCAACGTGACAAGCAAAATTGGAGGCTAGAGATGAGCCCTGGAGGGAGCACGAGCACGTTGCCAACGTGCTAGCAAGGAGGCGTGTTTGGCGACAGCGCCAGCCTCATGTCTCTGCCTTGGGAGGCTAGGCACGTTGCCAACGTGGGAGGATGGGTGCGTTTTTGGCAATAACTTGGCAGCTTAACCTTACCTTCTTTGAGGAAGCATAGCTTGAGCTAGGAAAGTCCAAATGAGGTGATTCCAGTGGCATTAGAAAGTAGACATCAAGAGCTTTCCAATGATATATAATAGTCCATATTAAAGCAGAGGATTGACACTCAAATTTTGGGCTACATTTAGCATGAAAGTAGAGTCAAGAAGAAGAAAAGCAAGTTGTTAGCAACAACTTGGGCTAGCAACGCCCAAGTCTGAAAGTTCACTCCCAGGAAAATATGATGCACGTTGCCAACGTGCATGAAGGCTAGCGTTATTGGCAAAAACGCCAAGCCATTGGGCCAGAAGCATGATGAATGAACTCCTCCTTCCAAGTCTAGCAACACTTCTTCAATTGAGCCAAGAATTCAACAAAGAGGAAGCCCATATTGCTAACCCAATTAAAGATCTTTGAAAGAGTTTTGGGACTAATATAAATAGAGATTGAGTTTGTACTTTGGGGGGACTTTGGACACTTAGAATTACATACTTTTAGCACTTTATTTGGAGAACTCAATAGCACTTCCGGGAGGATACCCGGAGAGCTATTTTTGGTTTTTCTTTTGGAACTTTTCTTCTTGAGTTTTAAGTTTTAAACATTTCCTTATTCTTCTTCTTCTTTTCTTTCCACTTAGTTTAATTTTTGTTGATGGCAATTATGGTTGAAATTGGAGCTATGATTCACTAAACCCCACTTTCATTAGGGGGAAGAGCTCTGCTTGTTTGAATGCATTGATGAACTCCTCTTTTCCTCCTCAATTCATGTGGTTGATCCAAAGAGGAAACTCTTGTTCTTCAAAGATTCAACCACCATCGAGAGAGGGGTTAATCTATGTGAATTGTGTGGTGAATTTGAGGAATGAGCCACATAATTCAGTTTAGAGTTCATCCTTTCATGGTTTCCTTAATCAATACACCTTGGTTAGTATGTGAGATGTAACTTTCCTTGGTTGAGATTATGGGAGTTGTGTGGCTGGATTAGAATTGAGCTTCATCTCTTCTCATGAACAATTAGATCACGAGAGTGGCAATTGGTTATGTTGAGAGAAATTGAATCACCAAGAGATTGGGATTCAATTACCCACTTGCCATGGATCTATACCCATGATTGAGAAGGACTTGACTAACATCAATTCAGGAAAAACTTGCATCTCTGATCCCTAATGATCCTCTCCATCATTAATTCTTATTTCTTTTGCTTCTAGTTGTTTGACTACCCATAACCCAATTCCCTTCTACATTCTGTCAATTTATTATTCTTGTCATCTACATTTTGTTCCTTTATTTCTTGCTATTTACTCTTATGTTCTTTAAATTTCTGCAACCTTTAATTCCTTGCAATTTATCTTTGATGTCATTTAAGTTTCTTGCACTTTAAGTTTCTGTCATTTACTTTCATTTTATTTCTCTCTTCTAGTTCTTTAAATTCTTTGCCATTTAAATTCTTGCAATTATGTTCAAAAATCACAAACCTCATGAAATCAAAATCATGTTTGCTTGACTAAATTTACCATTAACTAAAGTTGCTTAATCTACCAATCTCCGTGGGATCGACCTCACTCTTAGTGAGTTTTATTACTTGATGCGACCCGATATACTTGCCGGTTGTACGTGAACTCTCATTTTCACGTATCATCATCTAACCTATGTTTTCACAAAACATTATATATTATTAATGAGAAACTAAAGCTATATCTTGGCCGATTCCTCCCTAAGCTCAGAACACCTCAAAAACCTCTCCTTTCACAAGCTCTAAGCTTCCAAACGTCAATTTCTCAAGCTTAATCACCCGGATTTTGTTCCAAACCGCCCAATTGAACTCCAAATCAACAAGAACACAATCTATTTCATACAATATCACTATAATCAACATAGAGTTTACTAAATTAAAGATTCACCAAGAAATATGAGTTCCTTACCTTACCCAGGGATCAAATGGAGAAAACTCAATAGTTTTCTCAAGCTAACTCAAGCTTAGAACATCAAAATCATATAATCTATCAAACTCAAAACCTTAAATTTTGAAATTTGGAAAGAGTGGCTGAGTAATAAATTGCTAGATTCTTACCAAATTAATATGTGAGTTTTGTAGAGAATTTTGAGATGAATGCGTGGTTGCTGATGGCTCGTCAATCGGAGCTCCAGATTGAAAGCTACGGATGATTAAAAATTGGAAGTGGGTTACGCATGTTCTATCTTCTTCGACGTGCTTCAGATGAAGTAATAAGGAAGAAAACGGGCTGAGCCATGTTTATATAAATGGGCCTTGGGTCCGATTTGGGTTTGGTCCAACCAATTCATCCTGTTGGCCTATTTTTGGACCAAAATCTTTAAAATTAGTGTCAAATTCGTATTTTAATTATTTCTTTCATTCTAAATTATAAAATTTAATTTTCTAATTGGGAATTTTGTCCCCAAAATTCAAGTTTAGTTACCTGATAATAGGTGTGGGTAGTCACTTCCCATTTCCGATTTCAAGCTCTCAAATGTGTTCCTCAATTCCAGCTCGACTCCAAGAAACCTTTACTAACGGTACTACTCTTCTGTGTAGTCGCTCAACACTAGTATCGTCCATTCTAACCGGAAGTACGTAAAATGTTAAATCTTCTTCTAATTGAACTGATACGATAGCAATACAATTTGATACGTTGCCAGCCACTAATCCGTCTTAGTAGTTCAAACGGCTTAATACACCTTGGTTTCATCCCCTTAGTCTTGATTACCCCTTGATTCTAGCCTATTAAGGCAACCTCGAAGAATGCGTAACTTCTTTCCTTAAACTATCTAGGTTTTCTCTCCCGATCTACATAACTTTTCTATCGACTTTGCTTAGTCAAAATCTCAACTTGAATTTGCTTAGTTTTTCTCCATTTTCTTGGCTTTTGATTTGGGACCTATAAGCTTCCAACGAATAATAGTCTTCCCTATAACCTATCAAACGCTGAGTTATATGCACCGCTACTTCATCCTTCGTGATACATCTTAGTAACTTTAAGGTGAATCGAAGGTTCGCTCATGTGTGCTTTGGACAATATATAGTTCACATGTCAACTTTCGACATTCGGCACAATAAGTCTTTTCTTATACATTTAAATTCCATTCCTGTTTTCTATTGATCTTTTCTTGATTCCCTTGCCCAACAAGCTTCGATATTCTTGGTAGCTCCTTATCCTCTTACTACACTCTCCAAATCCCAACCTCACAATTGTTTTACATTTGCAGTTGATTTAGCGTGACACCTCCATCCACTTTCTTATCTTCCAACCTAATATTCCAACGGTTCATTCTCCTTAATTGTCATACAAACAATACACAGAGACTTCCTGCTCAGAGCATCCACAAATAGATCATAGCATTGCATCAGCACATCTCCTAAGCCCTTTGGTAATGTATCATAGTAAGCCTTAAACTGTAAGACCCAAAACTTTTGAAAAGTCTTATTATGATCAAGTCTCAAATAATATGGTTATTTATAGCCTTAATTTCAGAAATTATTTTATTAAAGATAATTAAAGCAAGTTTTGATTTATTGAATTTGAAAGAAATTGAGATTATTATCCAATTTTACAATTATTGGATTATTTTATATATTTAAATTATAAAGTCGACAGTTATGAAATAATAGGGATTTTATATGACATGGACTAAATAATCAATATTTTAATATATTGATATTGCTATTTTGGAAAATAGAGAAATTAAGTATATTATTTCTAATTATTTGATTTAGACATTTTATTGAAAATAATTTGCGAAAGTGATAAACAAATAGTATTTTCAATATATAATTAGTTTTGTATTTAATTGAGTTTCAATTACGATGTTATTCCCAATTTTATGTGAAATTACTAAAATGTCCTGACAAACCCTAATTTGACGGTTTATCTTGTATTGAATTTAGAGTATTTTAATAACCTTTTGTCACATTTAGCCTATGAATTGGCATGGTTTTGTAATCTCTCCCGTATTTATGCTTAAGTGTAAAAACATGCTTTTTAAGCCTTATTTTGATGAATTCTAGTTTCTCTTTGATTCCATAAGATGCCTTGATGTGTTTGCTAGTAATCTCAGGTTGAAATAGGCTAGGCATGGATCAAAGGAAGCAAGGAAGGAAGCATGCAAGTGGAGAGAAGCATAAAAAGTCAAAGAAGCAAAGTCAGCCATGCACGCGTACGCGCACAAGGCGCTCGCGCGCACATTGCGGAATCGGCCAGGGACGCGCACGCGTACCGGGCGCGCACGCGTCGATGATCGCACGTGATTCTTTTATTGCAACACGTGCCTGGCGATTTTGGAAGGTTTTAGCAACCAACTTTGGCGCCAAAATGCATATAAGAGCCAAGGATTGAAGGGGATGAACACACATTCACTTCCATAGACTCATTTTACAAGTTTTTAGATATTTTTTAGTTAGTTACATTTGTAGAGAGAGAAACTCCAACTTCTCTCTAGGATTCATCTTCATTTTGTCAATTCTCAACCAATCCTTGGTGAGATCTATTGCAACTCTCAATTTACTTTGTTCATGTTGTAGATCCTCTTCTCTAATCTCAATTAGTGTTTGTAATTGTTCAATTCTTATAGATCTTAGGTTTAACTTTGTTGTTTTGGATTCTATTGATTCATTGAAGCTCTCATTTTCATTGTTGTTCATTGTTGATTGTTGTTAATCTCTTGTGTTGAATTGCTTTGATTCTAAATCTCTTCTCAATTTTACTATGTCTTTCATTCTTGCCCTCCAAATGTTTGAGAAAATGCCAACTTTAGATATGGAGTAGTATCCCTTCACTTGGCCTAGTGGTTGAGTCATTGGAGACACTTGAATAATGGATGTCAATTGTTGATTAAGAATTGAGAATTGCTAATTGACTTAGAGTGCACTAAAGCTAGACTTCCCTAGGGTAAGACTAGGACTTGTGACTCAAGTTAGTTACTTTTACTTGACTTTCCTCTATAATAAGGGGTTAACTAAGTAAAGCAACACTCCTTTGTCATCACAATTGAAGGAAGCTATAGTGATGGAACTTCCAATGTTCAACCTTGGCCAAGGCTTTTAATATTGATTGATTGTTGTTTTCTTTTATTAGCACTTTTATGCCACACTCTTCAAGCCACAAAAGACCACTTAACCAATAACATGCATCCTTGTAGCATTCCTAGGGAAGAACGACTCGGGACTAATACTCTCGGTTATAGATTGTAGATTTGTTTAATGATGAATTTTGCGTTGGTTTAGAGTATACTACGATTGATTACTTAATAATTTCAATACCAGCAAAAATCCATTCATCATGCCCCTAACCCTAAAATCAAAATAAGGAAACCCTAACCCAGTAACCCGTTACCAAGGCCCGGTTCCCTTCTCACTCAACCCAGCAGCAACTCACACGGTCTCTTTCTTTCCTCCTTCCACGCGAACAAGAAACAGAAGCAGAAAATGAACTTGAGGGAGAAGGAAAAAGGGGTTCACCGGCGTAGAGGGGGAGGAGAGCTCACCGCGCAGCCATCGCCCTCACCGCGTCGTGCCACCGCGGCAGTCCACGCGTCCTTAACATTGCCAGGGGAAAGCTAGCGCCGCCAGCGTCACGCCGCCGGGCCTCCTCGTCGATCTGTCTGTCGCTGTTGGTGATTGTATCTGCCTTATGTATTATTTGATTGTCTCGAATGGTTATGGATGTTTGTTTGGCTGAATTGTTGTGCGGCTTTGTGAAATGTAACGTTTTGAAGTTGATTCTTTAAAGATTCGAAATCTGAGTTTGATCAGTTAAGGATTGATTTGAATTGAGTTAATTATTTTGATAATGTGAAAAGTCGAACGCACTTTTGAATTCAGCCTGGTTTACTTTAATTGACTTGGTCTTGGATAAATGATTTTGTTACTGAGCCGTTTCTTTAAAGATTTGGAAATGAGTTAAATCGGTTGATATTGAGTTGATTTTGAAATGGTTTCCTTGAGATATGCCACTGAGGCGACTGTTGGATTTAGCTTGCTTTTGAATTAATTTCAGGTTTTGAGCTGTTGAAAAGGAATGAGAAACGGTTTAGTTGGACCCGAACCGGGTGGCAAAAGTCCAAGTTTTAGGGGAGGTGCTGCCGAAATTTCTACAAAATCCTAGTCTTGTTTGAAAAGTTATTTAAAAAGGGTTAGATTTGAGAAATTGTATTATTTGATTTATTAAGAGAATATTTATGTTTTCAAGCTTAATTTATTTAATGAACTTTATGTGTTGAGTTCGGCTTATTTAAAAATGAACTATTTTTACTGTTTGAATCACTGAAGGAAAGAATGATGCTCTAATATTGATTTCAATATAAAAAGGAGCTTTTAGTGATTTTAAAGGAATCTAGACTTTTGATTGAGTAATTAAGTTTGGGACATTTTGGAAGAGTTAGAAAAATGGGTTCCAAAAAGAAACCTGAAAGTGGTTTGATTCAAATGAACCGGTTCCATTTCAAATGAGTTGATTTTTGGACCGGGTTGGAACTTGTGATTTTGTATGGTCGGTTTCATAATAAATTTAGTTTTATTTACTTGAATCGAGAATCTATTATTTTAAGAGTTTCAATGAATTTTAAGGAATTGATATAGGTTGACCTTTCCTAAAGACTTGGGACTCTGCTGAGAAACTTTTGTTATAAAATTCCATTGTTGGATGGGTGATTTTGAATACTTTGAAATAAATTCTTAACTTGCCATAGTTTTGGAAGTTTTGAAAAGAGAATGCCGAGAGTGGCTTTGATTCAAAAAGGGAACTCACTTTGAGTAAATTTGGCTTATGAGCCTGAGATGATTTGAGAAATGAGATCTTTAAAGTCAAAGTTGAAAAGTGTTGAAACTTGATTTCAAAGTGAAATGATTTGAGAACAAGTGATTTATGGCTTAAATGCCAACTTTATGAATTTGATGATGTTGAATGGTGGAAGTGTTGTTTTGTTGTGAGCCGGAATGGCTGTGTATGATTATGAATATTGGCTGGTTCTGGATTGAACCGTGAGCCGGATGGTTGAAATGGATGTTGATCCATGGCTAAGAATGAAAGCATATATGCTAAGATATTGATAATTTGTGATATTGCACTTCCACTATCGGAGATAAGAGTTTCCCTGGGAGAAAGCAATGGCTAGCCACCATGTGCTCCAGGTTGAGACTCAAAGCTCTTTTGGCCCTATGTCGTCAGGGTGGCCGGGCACTGCGAAAGCCCCAGATGAACTCACCCCCCAAAAATATTCACCAGTGAAGGTGATGGATATGGATCATGATTATGATCAAGTTTATATTGAGTATAACTCGAGTTGGGGAGACACGATAGAGGGACAGTCCAATGGTTAGCTACCAGGACTTTTCGAGTTGGCTCTATAACTGACAGATGATATCATCAGCCACTAGGACAGGCATGCATCATATGTACCTATGTGACATTGTTTGGGTGTACATATTGTACTTGGTTTGCCTTTGTGACTATTTGAGATTAACTGCTACTTGTTCTACTTGCTGCAACTGTTTGTTTGTGCTTGAACTTCCTATCTATGTTTGCAACTGGGACTCTGTTGGTTCGTGGTGATTGGTTGTTGGATTGGATTGTTTGGGCCTATGGCCGTGGTTGAATTGAGATGGACCGACGGTTGGTTTCGCTTTTGTGTTTCTGGTTTGGAAAAATATGAAAGGCTATTTTGGTTCAGTATAGATAAACCTTTTGAAAGGCTTTTGAGTTTTGAGAAATGAACGGTTCCTCTTTTAGAAAAGATTTCGGATTTCTCTTTCATTGTAAAACGATGTTTTTGAAAAAGAGGCATAAGACGGTTATTAATCACTAGTACGGTTTATCTTCACGTATCCTATTACAGTAATTCCCAAAAACCCTCTACTGAGAACCCTTTCGAAGATTATGTTCTCACCCCCTACATTTTTTCCTTTCAGGATATGGCGCAGAAGTCACGAAGAGTTTATTTAGTTGTTGTTGAAATGCTCTGTATTGCTTTAGATGATTATTTATTGTACCCTCGCCTTTATCTTGAGATATTCTGTAAGAGGGTTAGGAATTGTTTTGGATAATGCTTGTAATATATATATATATATATATATATATATATATATATATATATATATGTATGTATGTATATATATGGATGTACCCTTTATGAGTTTTTGTAAGTTGTATGGTATGTATGGATGCACGTTATATAGCAAGAGTATTTTTGGGAGCGGTCTTGTGTTTTAAAGTTTTAAACAGGCTCATATTTTAATATTAAATAGTATAAGTGTCGTCGTAATGTCCGAGCTATCAGAGTCGCGCAGCTGGAAGCGTGAGCTTTGGTAGTTATGGTGTTACATAAACAATTCGTCAGGTTCAGGTAATCGCGAGTACTAGCGTTGTAGTTAATTCCTTTCTCTCAAGATTCGAACCCTTCATTTGCATTCTGACATCCATACAAACGGTGTATCCTTACGATTCAATCTGCGGAAATTAAACTTCACAACTCCCCATGATCCTGCACACGCTCAAGTTTCATGTTCTGCGTCCACCAATCGTGTTCTAAGGAACTAACGCTCCGAGGATTATATCTAAGAATTGTGCGCAATACAAAATCAAGCTCGAGTTGATTTCTGAAAAGATTCTAAGCTCAAAGGATGACCTAAACGGTGTTCGCAAGAAATCAAAAGGATGTCTGATGTTTTGATTAAATAAAGTTGTAGAAAATTTTACAAAATACACAGGATAAGAATTAAGATGTATCTCACGGAGAAAAGCCAAATCAAACACTCTGTTTAGAAAAAAGCAAGGCATAGTGAATTAAGTAAGTCCCCGTCGATTTTCGAAGAAACACAAGTTCACAGAGAAAAGCAATTCGACTGCTAATTTTCAAAGATTCAAGAATCGCTTGGTTGTATAAAAACAAAATTAGGTTCGCCTTGGAGAGTACAAAGTTCATGCACGGTTACGTGCGAGTAAGATATAGAATTGGGGAGACAATTAAATATTTTGCAAACAAAGAATTCGAGACAAAACCTCGAGCAAATTATATGGGAAAAATAATCGATCGAGTCACGAAGGTCCATGGTCTATCACCCAATCAAACACTACCCCTCACGACCATCAGCTTTTTCAGACCCTTCAAACATAAATTGAATTGTATATTCAAAGCAATCCAGCAACACGCGGTACATTGATAATCAGTCTAATTTTATCAGCGAAAAGCAAGAAGGAACCTCGAGTCTAAGTATTATAAGTTGAGAAGTTGGTATATGCACATTCAAGTCACAACTAAGTCTTAACACTTTCAGCTTTAAATCCTCACCTCCTTCATACACTATGTCTAAACGCGGCATTTCCAATATCATATAATGCAATTAGAATTTTATTAACATTTTTCAGGATTACCTCCACCTTGTAGACACGATTGATAAGCATCTTGAGCCTTTCTGCGGGAGTAATTTCTGGAGATATGACCCGGCGCCCCACACCTATAACACAGACCTAAACCCTTTTTGCACGGCCTATTCAGATGAAAACTTTTGCACCTTTGGAACCTTAGGCACTTCACATCCTCTGGGTAAGGCGTCACTTGCTTCCCTTTATCACTCCCCTGACGACTGCAATTCCTCTTGAACTCTTGGCACCTCAGTGTGAAATTCTGGTTATGGTCCCTTCGGTGAAACTCCCGGCTTTCACCCCCTGTCACAACAACCTTCTTTAAACATTCTTCTGCGACTCTACTCTTGTTTACCAAGTCTGAGAAAACTCTAATTTCCATCGAGCCCACAGAACTTAATATATCACTCCGAAGTCCTCCTTCGTATTTGATGCATTTCCACTCCTTAAAGTTTCCTGGAGCTCCCTGACAAATCCTAGAGGATTGGCGCAATTCTTTAAACTTGTTCGTGTATTCAGCAACCGACATCTGACCCTGTTTCAATTGCAGCAGTTCAATCTCCTTAGCTGTTCAGACCGAGTTAGGGAAGTATTTCTTGTAAAACTCAGTTCGGAATGCATCCCAGGGTATAGCCGCATCACCATGCTACAAAAGGCATCGCATCCCTTGCCACAAATACTCAACTTCACCCGCTAACTGATAAGTTAGAAACTTAACACGTTGATCTTAAGGACTTGTTGTGCTTGTAAAGCCCACTCGATTGCTTGAAACCAGTTGTCGGCCTCAATGGGGTTCATGGTTCCTCCAAAGATTGGTGGTTGTGTCTTAAGAAAAGTTGCAATCGTCATTGGCCCGTTATCCCCATTAGTGTTGTTCCCATTTCCAGCTTGATTCCCTAGTGCTTCAGCTGTCGCCTGCATAGTGGCAGCCATGTTTTTCAGGGCAGCCATAAAGTTCACAGGTTATTTCTCGTTGTTTCAGGGTTCGCAGTACCTGTTCTACCTCTGCCTTGCCCGCGACCATGTCCACGACTCGCCATCTGGTTCCTGTTCATACCAAACAAGTGATATCAAGGTGATCAGTCTCAATATCGCAAGTCTAGTACTTCAAAGTCCCAAATGCATGCTCATGAATATTCATGCCATATTTATCAGTTAGATAACCTACAGGAACGAACTGCTCTAATACCATAATGTAACACCCTCCCACACAGAGATATATGCTTAAGTCGTAAAATAGAGGTGGTGAGGTATTACGACCTCTAAGAATAAAATATATACGTAGATATAGTTGAAGAAATTTGTATCTAGGAGCCTTAAAGAAAGGTTTAAGCAAAAACTGCAAAAAGAAAAGTGCATTACACTCGTAAACGTAAAACCGGAGAAAAGATAAGAGTAAGACGTGAGTATATACAAGGAGTTGAGTGCTAAAATATAGAATATCAAGCTCTGGATGCAACCTACGAAGCTAAGGCTGGCCAGAGTATAAATACATATATAAACATAAGTATATATTCCAAGATAACCCAACATGCATAAAGAAAACACCTAATTCTCCAAAAAGCCTCGGTTAAACATCATTTGTCTATATATATATACGTAGGAGAATCTATAAACAGAAGATACATAACAAACAATCCAAAAATATAATTTCCCAACTTCGCTTGCCAGAGAAACCTCCAGATGCTCTCTGAGGCACATCTTGACCTGCATCTGAAAATAACAACATAGATATGGAATGAGAATCGGAGATTCTCAGCATGGTAATGGTGGCGACATACATAATATATAAGGTCCCGAAAAAGCTAGAGGCGATCCTAGAACTTCGACACTCAGATTTAAATCTTAAAGTTTATAAATGGAAAACCATAAACAAGGTAGTTTATCTAAGGTTCTTATTTCTAATTCCTTTCTAACTTAAGCCTTAATTTTCGCCTTCCTCCAATCCTCCAAACTCCGGTGCACAGACAAGCAATACAGACAAATGAAACACAAGTAGGATATAGATACAGCAGGTAGCAAGTATAGCAGGTAAGCATAGTAATCACATAGGCAAGCCCAATTAATGCACAATAAAGTAAAACACACATATGCATATGATGTATGCCTGCCCTATGGCTGATGAGTCTGGTCTATTGGTTATATAGCCAACCCAACATGTCCGGTAGCTAACTCGAACATTGTCCTCTTGAAAACTAGTGAGTGGTACACTACCACGATCCTCACCAAGTGGGCGATAAACCACCTCGATCCCCACCATCTGCGGGCAGTAAACCACCTTGATCCCCAGAGACATTTTTAATTGGAAATCAGCACACACGTGGGCGGTAAATAATCCCGATCCCTACAAAATAATTTCTTATCAAACCTGATAGATGATAAATAACCATGATCCCGACAAAATAATTTTTTATCAAATTCATCCTCTTCATCATTCAATTCATTCAACAATTATCATCATCACACCTCCCATTCCGTTCATCAATAATTCACACTCAAAACATAATTCTCTTCTTAACTAAGTAAAACTTAAAACATATTACTTTTCTTGATAAATTGAAACTCCAACATAATACTTTTCTTAATAAATCAAGTTCAAAAACATAATGCATTTCTTTTCTTTATAAATCAAAGTCAAATAATATAATTCTTTTATCCATACTTGTATGAATAATACTTCAAACTAAATCTCCAATTTTTATAAAAATTTTGACAGCACCTCCTTTAAAATTCGGACTTTGCCACCCTTCTCAGGTTTCAACCAAACCACCTTTCAAACCCTTTTCAAATAATTTCCAATAAGCCAAACAAATTTCAATATCAAAATCATTTCTAACTCTCAATTCATTCATTATTCAACACACACACACACACACACATACACACACACACACACATACACACACACACACACAACTCAACCAATCCTCAATCTTTCATCATCAATACTCACATTTATTAATAATCATTCATCAACAACATTAATTAACACAATTCGTATAACTCAACCAACCCTCAAACTTTCATAATCAATACTCATATTTATCCCTTATCATTCATCAACAATATTAATTAACACAATTCGTACAACTAACTCAACAAAATCATCATTCATCAACTCATTTGCAATATAATTCCATATTTTCATCAAAGTTACTAGCATTAACATATTTCCCCATTTACAACTTATCCTATGGTCACTAGCCTATGTTTTCACAAAATATTATATATTATCAATGAGAAACTAAAACCATATCTTGGTCGATTCCTCTCTAAGTTTAGAACACCTTAAAAACCTTTCCTTTCACAAGCTCCAAGCTTCCAAATGTTAATTTCTCAAGCTTAATCACCCAGATTTTGTTCCAAACCACCCAATTGAATTCCAAATCAACAAGAACACAATCTATTTTATACAATATCACTATAATCAATATAGAGTTCACTAAATTAGAAATTCACCAAGAAATATGAGTTCCTTACCTTACCCAAGGCTCAAATAAACAAAACCCAATAGTTTCCGCAAGCTAACTCAAGCCTAGAACATCAAAATTACATAATCTATCAAAATAAAAACCTTAAATTTTGAAATTTAGGAAGAGTGTCTGAGTATAAAATTGCTAGATTTTTACCAAATTAATATGTGGGTTTTGTAAAAAATTCCGAGAAGAACGCGTGGCCGTTGATGCCTCGTTAATCGGAGTTTCGGATTGAAAGCTACGGACAATTGAAAATTGGAAGTGGGTTACTCCCGTTCTTTCTTCTTCGGTGTGCTTCAACTGAAGTAATGAGGAAGAAAACGGGCTGAGCCATGTTTATATAAATGGGCCTTGGGTCCGGTTTGGGTTCGATCTGACTAGTTCGACCCATTGGCCTTTTAGGGCCAAAATCTTTAAAATTGGTGTCAAAATTTGTATTTTAATTATTTCTTCCATTCTAAATTATAAAATTTAATTTTCTAATTTCTTTAAATAAAATTAATTTATTGCCTAATTATTTATTAATTTTGTAGGTTTTACTTGATATGGGGCAAACGTCGTTCGCATTGCATGTTTTGCAAGTTAGATTACCTAAGCACTTCAATAAACCAATAGATCTGAAGTACGAAGGAAAGTCTCATCCTCAGGAGCATGTAGATGCTTTTGAAGCTAGAATGAGCTTCGAAGGAGTGGGAGATGCCGTAAGATGTAAGGCATTTGCAATTACACACTCAGGTCCTACAATGACTTGGTTTAACACCCTGCCATCAGGTTCTATCTCTTCATTTTACGATATCAAAATTAAGTTCCTTGCTTATTTCACAACTTGTAGAGCTCAAGTCAAGCATCCAATCTCTTCACTTGGCATAGAACAGAGGACTAGAGAGAGCATTCTGGATTATTATTGAGACCACCTTCGAAACATCCTCGTCCCTCATGTACTCCAAGAAAATTTGATGAATTTTCTCCATATACTTCACGTCTTTCAAAGTGAGGTGTCTTCTAAAGTCTCCTTCAAGCAAGATTGCTATGAGACAGAGGCAAACAACCTTGGGAGTTCATGCATTGACTTCTGATGAGCGGATAATTTGTACGCTTTTTGGCATTGTTTTTAGTATGTTTTTAGTATGATCTAGTTAGTTTTTAGTATATTTTTATTAGTTTTTAGTTAAAATTCACTTTTCTGGACTTTACTATGAGTTTGTGTGTTTTTCTGTGATTTCAGGTATTTTCTGGCTGAAATTGAGGGACCTGAGCAAAAATCTGATTCAGAGACTGAAAAGGACTGCAGATGCTGTTGGATTCTGACCTCCCTGCACTCGAAGTGGATTTTCTGGAGCTACAGAAGCCCAATTGGCGCGCTCTCAACGGCGTTGAAAAGTAGACATCCTGGGCTTTCCAGCAATATATGATAGTCCATACTTTGTCCAAGATTTGATGGCTCAAACCGGCGTTCAAAGTCACCCTCAGAAATTCCAGCGTTAAACGCCGGAACTGGCACCTAAATGGGAGTTAAACGCCCAAACTGGAATAAAAGCTGGCGTTTAACTCCAAGAAGAGTCTCTACACGAAATTGCTTCATTGCTCAGCCCAAGCACACACCAAGTGGGCCCGGAAGTGGATTTTTATGTCATTTACTCATCTCTGTACACCCTAGGCTACTAGTTTTCTATAAGTAGAACCTTTTACTATTGTATTGAGATATCGGGGTAGCTATCTTCGTTTTATGCTATCTTAGATCATTGGGAGGCTGGCCATTCGGCCATGCCTAGACCTTGTTCTTATTTATTTTCAACGATGGAGTTTCTACACACCATAGATTAAGGTGTGGAGCTCTGCTGTACCTCGAGTATTAATGCAATTACTATTGTTCTTCTATTCAATTCCGCTTGTTCTTTGTCCAAGATATCACTTGTTCTTCAACTTGATGAATGTGATGATCCGTGACACTCATCATCATTCTCACCTATGAACGTGTGACTGACAACCACCTCCGTTCTACCTTAGATTGGGTGAATATCTCTTGGATTCTTTAACCGGAATCTTCGTGGTATAGGCTAGAACTGATGGCGGCATTCAAGAGAATTCGGAAGGTCTAACCTTGTCTGTGGTATTCTGAGTAGGATTCAATGATTGAATGACTGTGACGTGCTTCAAACTCCTAGCAGGCGGGGCGTTAGTGACAGACGCAAAAGAATCACTGGATTCTATTCCGGCCTGACCGAGAACCGACAGATGGATAGCCGTGCCGTGACAGGGTGCGTTGAACATTTCCACTGAGAGGATGGGAGGTAGCCACTGACAACGGTGAAACCCTTGCTTAAGCTTGCCATGGAAAGGAGTAAGAAGGATTGGATGAAGACAGTAGGAAAGCAGAGAGACGGAAGGGAAGGCATCTTCATACGCTTATCTGAAGTTCCTACCAATGAATTACATAAGTACCTCTATCTTTATCTTTATGCTTTATTCGTATATCACTATACCCATTTGAGTCTGCCTGACTAAGATTTACAAGGTGACCATAGCTTGCTTCATACCAACAATCTCCGTGGGATCGACCCTTACTCGCGTAAGGTTTATTACTTGGACGACCCAGTGCACTTGCTGGTTAGTTGTGCAAAGTTGTGTTTATGCCATGGTATTGAGCACCAAGTTTTTGGGGCCATTACTAGGGATTATTTGAGTTGTGAAAAGTAGTGATCACAATTTCGCACACCAAGTTTTTGGCGCCGTTGCCGGGGATTGTTCGAGTATGGACAACTGACGGTTCATCTTGTTGCTTAGATTAGGTATTTTTCTTCAGAGTTCTTAAGAATGAATTCTAGTGTTTCAAGGTGATGTTCTTATCATCACCAAAGCTGATTGATTATCATCAATTTAGCTCTTGAATGCAATGTCCTGCTGAAGCTTGGCTGGCCATGTCTAATTCCTTTAGACTGAAGCTTTAGACTAACATTGCATGATTCCTGGAATTCTCATTAAGAATTTTGATATCTTTATTTTCTTTTCCACTTAATTTTCGAAAAAAAAACCAAAAAAATTACAAAATCATAAAATCCAAAAATTTCGTGTTTGAGTCTAGTGTCTCATTTTAAGTTTGGTGTCAATTGCATGCATTCATTCATGTGTCTTAAGGATCTTCAAGATGTTATTGATGATTTCTTACTCTAATCTTTTAATTCTCTTGACTTGAGGGTTTTGTGTGTCTCATATGCATTCTCATTAGTGTCAGTAGTATACAAACTGCTAAGTTTGGTGTCTTGCATGCATTGTTATTTGATTTTAGTTGCATTTTGATTATTAAAAATCCAAAAATATTTTTAATTTGTGTCTTCTCAAGTCAACAATACAGAGAATTGAAGATTCAGAACATACAGCAGAGAAATTGCACAGAAAAAGCTGGGCGTTCAAAACGCCCAGTGAAGAAGGACAGACTGGCGTTTAAACGCCAGCCAGGGTGCCTGGTTGGGCGTTTAACGCCCAAAAAGGTAGTGCATTGGGCGTTAAACGCCAGAATGTGCACCATTCTGGGCGTTTAACGCCAGGATGGCACAAGGGGGAGGATTTTGTTTTCAAATCAATTTTTTTCAAGTTTTCAAAGTTTTTCTAAATCAAATCTTTTTCAAATCATATCATTTCAATCAAATGTTTTCAAAATCAATTTCTTTCCTTTTTCAAAGATACTTGCTATCAATTAATGATTTGATTCAACATCTCAAGTATGTTGTCTTTTCTGTTGAGAAAGGTTTAATGTTTGAATCATATCTTTTCTTGTTAGGCAAGTTATTAATTTTTAAAATCAAATCTTTTTAAAATTGTTTTCAAATCATATCTTCTCAATCACATATTTTTAAAACCAATCATATCTTCTTAACCTCATCTTTTTCAAAATAGTTTTCAATCAAATCTTTTTGACTTCTAATTTCAAAATCTTTTTCAAAACTCACTTGATTCTTTTTCCACTTTGAGTTTTCGAAAATTATCAATCAATTTTTCAAAATGATTTTAAAAACTTTTTAATTAATTTTCGAAAATTCTCTTCCCCTATTCTCACATCCTTTTATTTATGGAGTACCACTCCTTCTCAATGCACAATTCGAACTCTATCTGATTAAGTTCGAATTCTTCTACCTCTTTCTTCTATTTTTCTGTTCTTCTGACACCTCAAGGAATCTCTATACTGTGACATAGAGGATTCCATATTTTCTTGTTCTCTTCTCTTTCATATGAGCAGGAGCAGAGACAAAGGCATTTTTGTTGAAGCTGACCCTGAACCTGAAAGGACCTTGAAGCGAAAGCTAAGAGAAGCTAAGGCACAACTCTCTGTAGAGGACCTAACAGAAATCTTCGAAGAAGAAGACATGGCAGCCGAAAACAACAACAATGCCAACAATGCAAGGAAGGTGCTGGGTGACTTTACTGCACCTACTCCCGACTTCTATGGGAGAAGCATCTCTATCCCTGCCATTGGAGCAAACAACTTTGAGCTTAAGCCTCAATTAGTTTCTCTAATGCAACAGAATTGCAAGTTTCATGGACTTCCATTGGAAGATCCTCATCAGTTTTTGGCTGAGTTCTTGCAAATCTGTGACACTGTCAAGACTAATGGGGTTGACCCTGAGGTCTATGATGAGCGGATAATTTGTACCCTTTTTGGCATTATTTTTAGTATGTTTTTAGTAGTTTTAGTTGAGTTTTTAGTATATTTTTATTAGTTTTTAGTTAAAATTCACTTTTCTGGACTTTACTATGAGTTTGTGTGTTTTTCTGTGATTTCAGGTATTTTCTGGCTGAAATTGAGGGTCCTGAGCAAAAATCTGATTCAGAGACTGAAAAGGACTGTAGATGCTGTTGGATTCTGACCTTCCTGCACTCGAAGCGGATTTTCTGGAGCTACAGAAGCCCAATTGGCGCGCTCTCAACGGAATTGGAAAGTAGACATCCTGGGCTTTCCAGCAATATATGATAGTCCATACTTTGCCCAAGATTTGATGGCCCAAACCGGCGTGGCAAATCAGCCTCAGAAATTCCAGCGTTTAACGCTGGAACTGGCATAAAACTTGGAGTTAAACGCCCAAACTAGCATAAAAGCTGGCGTTTAACTCCAGAAAAGGTCTCTACACTTGAATGCTTCATTGCTCAGCCCAAGCACACACCAAGTGGGCCCGGAAGTGGATTTTTCTGTCATTTACTCATTTCTGTAAACCTTAGGTTACTAGTTTACTATTAATAGGATCTTTTGACATTGTATATGTACCTCATGACACTTTACACGTTTCTTTGTGTACTTTCCACGGTATGAGTCTCTAAACCCCATGGTTGGGGGTGAGGAGCTCTGCTGTGTCTTGATGGATTAATGCAATTACTACTGTTTCTTATTCAATCATGCTTGCTTCCATTCTAAGATATCACTTGTTCTTAACCCGGATGAATGTGATGATCCGTGACACTCATCATATTCTCAACTATGAACGTGTGCCTGACAACCACCTCCGTTCTACCTTAGATTGAGTAAATATCTCTTGGATTCCTTAATCAGAATCTTCGTGGTATAAGCTAGAACTGATGGCGGCATTCAAGAGAATCCGGAAGGTCTAAACCTTGTCTGTGGTATTCTGAGTAGGATTCAATGATTGAATGACTGTGACGTGCTTCAAACTCCTAGCAGGCGGGGCGTTAGTGACAGACGCAAAAGAATCAATGGATTCTATTCCGGCCTGACCGAGAACCGACAGATGATTAGCCATGCTGTGACAGAGCATAGGAACGTTTTCACTGAGAGGATGGGAGGTAGCCACTGACAACGGTGAAACCCTACATACAGCTTGCCATGGAAGGAGCCTTGCGTGTTTGATGAAGAAGACAGTAGGAAAGCAGAGATTCAGAAGATGGAGCATCTCCAAAACCCCAACCTATTCTCCATTACTGCATAACAAGTACTTATTTCATGTTCTGTTGCTTTTCACAATCAATCCTGATAATTTCTGATATCCTGACTAAGATTTACAAGATAACCATAGCTTGCTTCAAGCCGACAATCTCCGTGGGATCGACCCTTGCTCACGCAAGGTATTACTTGGACGACCCAGTGCACTTGCTGGTTAGTTGTGCGGAGTTGCAAAAGTGTGATTGCAATTTCGTGCACCAAGTTTTTGGCGCCGTTGCCGGGGATTGTTCGAGTTTGGACAACTGACGGCTTATCTTGTTGCTTAGATTAGGACTGTTTTGTTTTTAATTGGTTTAGAGTCTTTTAGTTGAGTCTAGTTTCATATTCTAAGTTTGGTGTCAATTGCATGCTTTTGCTTTTCTTTTAATTTTTGATTTTGCATGTCCTTAGTCCCTTTTTGATCCGTAAAAGTTCTAAGTTTGGTGTCCTCTTTGTGTTTTTCCCTTAAAATTTTCGAAAAAATTAGTGTTTGATTTTCTAAAAATTAGTCTTTTTCATAAAAATTTTTTCAATCATATCTTTTTAATTGCTATTTTCAAAATCTTTTTAATTACTTAATTGATTCAGTTCTCAATTTGCTTTGATCTTATTTTCTTTTTTTTATTTTCGAATTTTTATTTTAATTTTCTTTTGTTTTATTTTATTTTTTTCGTTTAATTCAAAAAAAAACAAAATTTATCTGTTTGCAATCATTATCATCTCCCTTTTGTCCATTATGGACCTAAGTGGGAGTGATCAGTCCAAAAGGACTCTGGGGTCATATGCTAACCCCATTACAGCTGCATATGGGAGTAGCATCTGTACACCTCCCATCAAAGCAAGCAGCTTTGAGCTAAATCCTCAACTCATTATCATAGTGCAGAAAAATTGCCAGTATTCCGGTCTTCCACAGGAAGAACCTACTGAGTTTCTGGCACAGTTCTTACAAATTGCTGACACAGTACATGATAAAGAGGTGGATCAGGATGTCTACAGACTATTACTGTTTCCATTTGCTATAAAAGATCAAGCTAAAAGGTGGTTGAATAACCAACCTACAGCAAGCATAAAGACATGGAAACAGTTGTCAGACAAATTCCTGAATCATTTTTACCCTCCAAAGAGGATGACACAGCTAAGGCTGGACATCCAAGGCTTTAAACAAGAGGATAATGAATCCCTTTACAATGCCTGGGAGAGGTATAGAGGTATGCTAAGGAAATGTCCCTCTGAGATGTTTTCAGAATGGGTACAGTTAGACATCTTCTACTATGGGCTTACAGAAAAAGCTCAGATATCTTTAGACCACTCAGCTGGTGGATCTATACACATGAGGAAAACAATTGAAGAAGCTCAAGAGCTTATAGACACTGTTGCTAGAAACCAATATTTGTATTCTAGCAATGAGTTCTCTCCAGATGAGGAAGTCATGACAGTAGTCACTGACCCTAATCCTCAAGAACAGATAATTGAGCTTAATCAACAATTGCTCCTGATGACAGAACAGTTAGCAGAATTTAAAGAGATGCTCTATGAAACTAAAGTTGCTAACAAGAACATAGAACTGCAATTGAATCAAGCAAAACAGCAAATATCTAAACAGATAACAGAGGAGTGTCAAGCAGTTCAACTGAGGAGTGGGAAGACACTGAATACCACTGCTCAAAAGAGCAAAAAGCCAAACAAGGAACAATTGACAGAGGATAACCAAACCACTGTTCAAAATCCCTCTGAGGACAGTAAGAGCCCAGAGAGGAATGTTATTGGCGTTCAAACGCCAGAAAAGGAAGGAAAGTTGGCGTTAAACGCCCATTCCTTGCCCAGTTCTGGCGTTCAAACGCCAGAAAAGGGAGAGAAGTTGGCGTTTAACGCCCAAACTTTACCCATTCCTGGCGTTCAAACGCCAAGGGAAGATCAGACACCTGAGAGTGCTGACAGTAATCCCTCTAAAAGGGCTTCTTCAACCACTTCTGTAAGGAATAAACCTGCAGCATCTAAGGTTGAAGAATATCAAGCCAAGATGCCTTATCCTCAGAAACTCCGCAAGGCGGAACAGGATAAGCAATTTGCCCGCTTTGCAGACTATCTAAGGACTCTTGAAATAAAGATTCCGTTTGCAGAGGCACTTGAGCAAATACCTTCTTATGCTAAGTTCATGAAGGAAATCTTAAGTCATAAGAAGGATTGGAGAGAAACTGAAAAAGTGTTTTTCACAGAAGAATGCAGTGCAGTCATTCTGAAAAGCTTACCAGAAAAGCTTCAAGATCCTGGAAGCTTTCTGATACCATGCACATTAGAAGGCGCTTGCACCAAGACAGCCCTATGTGATCTTGGAGCAAGCATCAATCTAATACCTGCATCCACTATCAGAAAGCTTGGGTTGACTGGAGAAGTCAAACCAACCAGGATATGCCTCCAACTTGCTGATGGCTCCATTAAACACCCATCAGGCATAATAGAGGATATGATTGTCAAGGTTGGGCCATTCGCCTTTCCAACTGACTTTGTGGTGCTGGAAATGGAGGAGCACAAGAGTGCAACTCTCATTCTAGGAAGACCTTTCCTAGCAACTGGACGAACTCTCATTGATGTACAAAAAGGGGAAGTAACCTTGAGAGTCAATGAGGATGAGTTCAAGTTAAATGCTGTAAAAGCTATGCAGCATCCAGACACACCAAATGACTGCATGGGCGCAGACATTATTGACTCTTTGGTGGAAGAGATCAATATGACTGAAAAAGGGGAAGTAACCTTGAGAGTCAATGAGGATGAGTTCAAGTTAAATGCTGTAAAAGCTATGCAGCATCCAGACACACCACATGACTGCATGGGCGCAGACATTATTGACTCTTTGGTGGAAGAGATCAATATGACTGAAAGCCTAGAATCAGAGCTTGAAGACATCTTCAAGGATGCTCAGCCTGATCAAGAAGAACCATAGGAAACAGAGGAATTTTCAAAAATTCCTCAGGAGGAGGATAAACCTCCCAAACCTAAACTCAAACCACTACAACCATCCCTGAAATATGCATTTCTGGGAGGGGTGAAACTTTTCCAGTGATTATAAGCTCTGCTTTAAATCCACAGGAAGAGGAAGCACTGATTCAAGTGCTGAGGACACACAAGACAGCTCTTGGGTGGTCCATAAGTGATCTTAAGGGCATTAGCCCAGCTAGATGCATGCACAAGATCCTGTTGGAGGATAATGCCAAACCAGTGGTCCAACCACAGAGGAGGCTAAATCCAGCCATGAAGGAGGTGGTGCAGAAAGAGGTCACTAAATTACTAGAGGCTGGGATTATTTATCCTATTTCTGATAGCCCCTGGGTGAGCCCTGTCCAAGTTGTCCCCAAAAAGGGAGGCATGACAGTGGTTCATAATGAAAAAAATGAACTGGTTCCTACAAGAACAGTCACAGGGTGGCGTATGTGTATTGACTACAGAAGACTCAATACAGCCACCAGAAAGGATCATTTTCCTTTACCATTCATAGACCAAATGCTAGAAAGACTAGCTGGTCATGATTATTACTGCTTTTTGGATGGCTATTCAGGTTACAACCAAATTGCAGTAGATCCTCAGGACCAAGAGAAAACAGCATTTACTTGCCCTTCTGGCGTGTTTGCCTACAGAAGGATGCCTTTTGGTCTGTGCAATGCACCTGCAACCTTTCAGAGGTGCATGCTCTCTATCTTCTCAGATATGGTAGAGAAATTTCTGGAAGTCTTCATGGATGACTTCTCAGTATATGGAGACTCATTCAGCTCCTGTCTTAATCACCTAGCACTTGTCCTGAAAAGGTGCCAAGAGACTAACCTGGTTTTAAACTGGGAGAAATGTCACTTTATGGTGACTGAAGGAATTGTCCTTGGGCACAAAATTTCAAGCAAGGGAATAGAGGTGGATAAGGCAAAGGTAGAGGTAATTGAAAAATTACCACCACCTGCCAATGTTAAGGCAATCAGAAGCTTTCTGGGGCATGCAGGATTCTACAGAAGGTTTATAAAGGATTTTTCAAAAATTGCAAAACCTTTAAGTAACCTGCTAGCTGCTGACACACCATTTGTGTTTGACACACAGTGTCTGCAGGCATTTGAGACCCTGAAAGCTAAGCTGGTCACAGCACCAGTCATCTCTGCACCAGATTGGACATTGCCATTTGAATTAATGTGTGATGCCAGTGATCATGCCATTGGTGCAGTGTTGGGACAGAGGCATAACAAACTTCTGCATGTCATTTATTATGCTAGCCGTGTTCTAAATGATGCACAGAAGAATTACACAACCACAGAAAAAGAATTACTTGTAGTGGTCTATGCCATTGACAAGTTTAGATCTTATCTAGTAGGATCCAAAGTGATTGTGTACACTGACCATGCTGCTCTTAAATACTTACTCACAAAGCAGGATTCAAAACCCAGGCTAATAAGATGGGTGTTGCTTCTGCAAGAGTTTGATATAGAAATAAGAGACAGAAAAGGGACAGAGAACCAAGTAGCTGATCATCTGTCCCGAATAGAACCAGTAGCTGGGGCGTCCCTCCCTTCTACTGAGATCTCTGAGACTTTCCTAGATGAGCAACTCTTTGCCATTCAGGAAGCTCCTTGGTTTACAGATATTGCAAATTATAAGGCTGTGAGGTTCATACCCCAGGAGTACAGCAAAGTGCAAAGAAAGAAATTAATTTCGGATGCCAAGTACTACCTCTGGGATGAACCATATCTCTTTAAGAGATGTGCAGACGGAGTAATCCGCAGATGTGTACCCAGAGAAGAAGCACAAAAGATCCTATGGCATTGCCATGGATCACAGTATGGAGGGCATTTTGGAAGTGAGCGAACAGCCGCTAAAGTCCTCCAATGTGGCTTCTACTGGCCTACTCTCTATAAAGATTCCCGAGAGTTTGTGCGTAACTGTGACAATTGCCAAAGAGCTGGTAACCTGCCTCACGGATATGCCATGCCTCAACAAGGGATATTAGAGATAGAATTGTTTGATGTATGGGGAATTGACTTCATGGGTCCATTCCCACCATCATACTCAAACACTTACATTCTGGTGGCAGTGGACTACGTATCTAAGTGGGTAGAAGCAATTGCTACACCCACTAATGATACCAGGACCGTGCTAAAATTCCTCCAGAAACACATCTTCAGCAGGTTTGGTGTTCCCAGAGTACTAATCAGTGATGGGGGCACTCATTTCTGTAATAGACAGCTATACTCTGCTATGGTTAGATATGGAATCAGCCATAAAGTGGCAACTCCGTATCATCCACAGACAAATGGGCAAGCTGAAGTCTCTAACAGAGAGCTAAAGAGAATCCTAGAACGGACTGTGATAGCCCGGAGAAAGGATTGGGCAAAGAGCTTGGATGATGCTCTGTGGGCATACAGAACAGCATTCAAGACTCCTATAGGAACCTCTCCATACCAACTGGTGTATGGGAAGGCCTGTCATCTGCCCGTGGAACTGGAACATAAAGCCTACTGGGCAACCAGATTCCTAAACATGGATGCACAGTTAGCTGGTGAAAAGAGACTGCTCCAGCTAAATGAGCTAGAGGAGTTCAGACTCAATGCCTTTGAAAATGCAAAAATCTATAAGGAAAAGGCAAAGAAATGGCATGACAAGAAGTTGTCAATCAGAGTCTTTGAGCCAGGACAAAAAGTTCTGCTCTTCAACTCTAGGCTCAAATTGTTTCCGGGAAAACTCAAATTCCGGTGGAGGGGTCCGTATGTGATTACAGGAGTTTCACCATATGGATATGTTGAGCTTTAGGATATTGATTCTGACAAAAAGTTCATTGTTAACGGACAGAGAATCAAGCATTATCTTGAAGGCAATTTTGAGCAGGAATGCTCAAAACTGAGACTTGAGTGATTCTCAGTGAAGGTCCAGCTAAAGACAGTAAAGAAGCGCTTGCTGGGAGGCAACCCAGTCATTAGGAGGTTATATGATTTGTTCTTACAGAGGCAAGTATCAAAAATGAAGGAATTCACAGAGTTACAGAAGGATTCAGCTCAAAAAGTAGAGAAAATGAGCTTACTGGCGAAAAAACGCCAGTAAGGGGCATTTTGGGCGTTAAACGCCAGAATGGGTACCATTCTGGGCGTTTAACGCCAGGAATGGTGCCATTTTGGGCGTTAAACGCCAGAATGGGCACCATTCTGGGCGTTTAACGCCAGGTGTGCAGCATCCTGGGCGTTTTGAAAAAACGCCCAGTGATAAAGGAATTCCGGCGTTTAACGCCAGCCAGGGCACCTGGCTGGGCGTTAAACGCCCAAAAGGGGCATCAAATGGGCGTTAAACGCCAGAATGGGTGCCATTCTGGGCGTTTAACGCCAGAAAGGTGGGGGGACCACAATTTTATTTTCAAATCAAATTTTTTCAAACTTTCCTTTTCTTACCCATACTTTTCTACAAAATCACACTTCAACCATTCATCATTCACTTTTAAATCTTCAAAAATCAAAACCATTCTTCAAATCTATTTCAAATCAATTCCAAATATTGTTCAAAAACTCACCTTTCTCTCAAATTCTTTCCATATCTTCTCAAATCTCCTTTCAAATTTTTCTTTTCTTTTCGAAATCTCCCCTCCCCACCTTATAAATACACGTTTGTCCCCCCTCATTCCACCACACCATTCAAATTTCCTCTTCCTCTCTCTCTCTTCTCTTCTTTCTTTTGCTTGAGGACAAGCAAACCTCTAAGTTTGGTGTGCTTTTCCATGATCACTAAGCCAAGATTCATCAAGATCATGGCTCCTAAAGGAAAACAAACCAATTTAAGAGGAAAGAAAGAGAATAATCCAAAGAATCTTTGGAACCAAGAGAAGTTCTTAACCAAAGAACATGAAGACCATTATCACAAGATAATGGGTCTGAGGTCAGTGATCCCGGAAGTTAAATTTGATCTGAAAGAAGATGAATACCCGGGGATCCAAGAGCAAATTCGAAACAGAGGGTGGGAAGTTCTAACCAATCCTGAGATAAAGGTTGGAAGGAACATGGTTCAGGAATTCTACTCAAATCTGTGGCTAACAGATAAGCAGAGAATGACTGAACTGCTTACCATACCTACAGAACCATGGTCAGAGGGAAAGTTATGTACTTTCATCTGGACAAAATAAGAGAAATCTTCAAATTACCTCAACTGCAAGATGATCCTGAATCCTTTAATAGGAGGATGGTGAGAGCAGATAAAGGGTTGGATCAAGTTCTAGAGGACATATGCCTCCCTGGAACTAAATGGATAACCAATTCTAAGGGTGTCCCAAACCAACTCAAGAGGGGAGACCTCAAACCAATTGCAAGAGGTTGGCTAGACTTTATTGGGCGCTCCATACTACCCACTAGCAACCATTCTGAGGTCACCATCAAGAGAGCAGTGATGATTCATTGCATTATGCTTGGAAGAGAAGTGGAGGTTCATCATGTGATTGCTTGTGAGATCTACACAATTGCAAATAAGAATTCCACTGAAGCCAAATTGGCTTACCCAAGCTTGATCTCCTTGCTCTGTAAAGAGGCTGGGGTGAAGATGGGAGTAGATGAATTCATACCCATTGAACATCCAATCACCAAGAAGTCAATGGAAGGACAAATGCAAGACAACTCTATCAAAAGGAGGGCGCAGGAGTTCCTCCCTGAATTCCCTGAAATTGGCTACTGGGCCAGCCTAGAAGCATCTATCACCAAGTTGCAAGAAACTATGGAGCAACTGAAGGAAGAACAGCAGAATCAGAATTGCATGCTCTGCAAATTGCTGAAGGAACAAGAGAAGCAGGGGCGTGAACTCCAAGAGATGAAACGCCAAAAGCTCTCCTCTCAAGCTGAGGGAGCATCCACTTCTCAAAATCAAGGTTGTTGAGTCCTAACTCTGTGAAAACCTCTATCATTAGGAGCCTATTTTTGCGTTTTTCTTTTGTTTTCTATTCCTATTTTTATTTTTTTAGTCTCATCTTATATCTATATTTGAGTCTTGTTCTTAATTCATAATTAATAAAATTTATGCCTTAAAGTTATGAATGTCCCATGAATCCATCACCTCTCTTAAATGGAAAATGCTTTAATCACAAAAGAACAAGAAGTACAGGATTTCGAAATTTATCCTTGAAACTAGTTGAATTAGTTTGATGTGGTGACAATAATTTTTGTTTTCCGAATGAATGCTTGAACAGTGCATATGTCTTTTTAATTTGTTGTTTTAAGAATGTTAAAATTGTTGGCTCTTGAAAGAATGATGGAAAAGGAGAACTGTTATTGAGGATCTGAAAAATCATCAAAGTGATTCTTGAAGCAAGAAAAAGCAGTGAAAAAAAATTTCGAAAAAAAAAAGAAAAGAAAAAAATAAAGTTGTGAACCAAAGCAAAAAGAGTGTGCTTAAGAACCCTGGACACCTCTAATTGGGGACTCTAGCAAAGCTGAGTCACAATCTAAAAAGGTTCACCCAATTATGTGTCTGTGGCATGTATGTATCCGGTGGTAATACTGGAAGACAGAGTGCTTTGGGCCACAGCCAAGACTCATACACTAGCTATGTTCAAGAATCATTATACTTAACTAGGAGAATCAATAACACTATCTGAGTTCTGAGTTCTTATAGATGCCAATCATTCTGAACTTCAAAGGATAGAGTGAGATGCCAAAACTGTTCGGAGGCAAAAAGCTACTAGTCCCGCTCATCTAATTGGAACTATGTTTCTTTGATATTTTGGAGTCTATAGTATATTCTCTTCTTTTTATCCTATTTTGATTTTCAGTTGCTTGGGGACAAGCAACAATTTAAGTTTGGTGTTGTGATGAGCGGATAATTTGTACCCTTTTTGGCATTGTTTTTAGTATGTTTTTAGTAGTTTTAGTTGAGTTTTTAGTATATTTTTATTAGTTTTTAGTTAAAATTCACTTTTCTGGACTTTACTATGAGTTTGTGTATTTTTCTGTGATTTCAGATATTTTCTGGCTGAAATTGAGGGTCCTGAGCAAAAATCTGATTCAGAGACTGAAAAGGACTGCAGATGCTGTTGGATTCTGACCTCCCTGCACTCGAAGCGGATTTTCTGGAGCTACAGAAGCCCAATTGGCGCGCTCTCAACGGAATTGGAAAGTAGACATCTTGGGCTTTCCAGCAATATATGATAGTCCATACTTTGCTCAAGATTTGATGGCCCAAATCGGCGTGGCAAATCAGCCTCAGAAATTCCAGCGTTTAACGCTGGAACTGGCATAAAACTTGGAGTTAAACGCCCAAACTAGCATAAAAGCTGGCGTTTAACTCCAGAAAAGGTCTCTACACTTGAATGCTTCATTGCTCAGCCCAAGCACACACCAAGTGGGCCCAGAAGTGGATTTTTCTGTCATTTACTCATTTCTGTAAACCTTAGGTTACTAGTTTACTATTAATAGGATCTTTTGACATTGTATCTGTACCTCATGACACTTTACACGTTTCTTTGTGTACTTTCCACGGTATGAGTCTCTAAACCCCATGGTTGGGGGTGAGGAGCTCTGTTGTGTCTTGATGGATTAATGCAATTACTACTGTTTCTTATTCAATCATGCTTGCTTCCATTCTAAGATATCACTTGTTCTTAACCCGGATGAATGTGATGATCCGTGACACTCATCATATTCTCAACTATGAACGTGTGCCTGACAACCACCTCCGTTCTACCTTAGATTGAGTAGATATCTCTTGGATTCCTTAATCAGAATCTTCGTGGTATAAGCTAGAACTGATGGCGGCATTCAAGAGAATCCGGAAGGTCTAAACCTTGTCTGTGGTATTCTGAGTAGGATTCAATGATTGAATGACTGTGACGTGCTTCAAACTCCTAGCAGGCGGGCGTTAGTGACAGACGCAAAAGAATCAATGGATTCTATTCCGGCCTGACCGAGAACCGACAGATGATTAGCCATGCTGTGACAGAGCATAGGAACGTTTTCACTGAGAGGATGGGAGGTAGCCACTGACAACGGTGAAACCCTACATACAGCTTGCCATGGAAGGAGCCTTGCGTGTTTGATGAAGAAGACAGTAGGAAAGCAGAGATTCAGAAGATGGAGCATCTCCAAAACCCCAACCTATTCTCCATTACTGCATAACAAGTACTTATTTCATGTTCTGTTGCTTTTCACAATCAATCCTGATAATTTCTGATATCCTGACTAAGATTTACAAGATAACCATAGCTTGCTTCAAGCCGACAATCTCTGTGGGATCGACCCTTGCTCACGCAAGGTATTACTTGGACGACCCAGTGCACTTGCTGGTTAGTTGTGCGGAGTTGCAAAAGTGTGATTGCAATTTCGTGCACCAGTCTACAGACTTATGCTATTCCCTTTTGCTGTAAGAGACAGAGCTAGGACATGGTTGGACTCACAACCCAAAGAAAGCCTGGACTCATGGGAAAAGCTAGTCAATGCCTTCTTGGCAAAGTTCTTTCCACCTCAAAAATTGAGTAAGCTTAGAGTGGAAGTCCAAACCTTCAGACAAAAGGATGGAGAATCCCTCTATGAAGCTTGGGAAAGATACAAACAATTGATCAGAAAATGTCCTTCTGACATGCTTTCTGAATGGAGCATCATAGGTATTTTCTATGATGGTCTCTCTGAACTATCCAAGATGTCTTTGGATAGCTCTGCTGGAGGATCTCTTCATCTGAAGAAGACGCCTACAAAGCTCAAGAGCTGATTGAAATGGTTGCAAATAACCAATTCATGTACACTTCTGAAAGGAATCCTGTGAACAATGGGACTAATCAGAAGAAAGGAGTTCTTGAGATTGATACTCTGAATGCCATTTTGGCTCAGAACAAGATATTGACTCAACAAGTCAATTTGATTTCTCAAAGTCTGTCTGGAATGCAAAATGCACCAAGCAGTACTAAGGATGCTTCATCTGAAGAAGAAGCCTATGATCCTGAGAACCCTTCAATGGAAGAGGTGAATTACCTAGGAGAACCCTATGGAAACACCTATAATTCTTCATGGAGAATCATCCAAATTTCTCATGGAAGGATCAACAGAGACCTCACAAGGTTTCAACAACAATAATGGTGGAAGAAACAGGTTTAGCAATGGCAAGCCTTTTCCATCATCTTCTCAGCAACAGACAGAGAATTCTAAGCAGAACCCCTCTGACTTAGCAACCATGGTCTCTAATCTAATCAAAACCACTCAAAGTTTCATGACTGAAACAAGGTCCTCCATTAGGAATTTGGAGGCACAAGTGGGACAGCTGAGCAAGAAAGTTACTGAACTCCCTCCTAGTACTCTCCCAAGCAATACAGAAGAAAATCCAAAAGGAGAGTGCAAGGCCATCAACATGGCCGAATTTGGAGAGGAAGGAGAGGAGGTGAACGCCACTGAGGAAGACCTCAATGGGCGTACACTGACCTCCAATGAGTTCCCTAATGAGGAACCATGGGAATCTGAGGCTCAAAATGAGACCATAGAGATTCCATTGGACTTACTTCTGCCTTTCATGAGCTCTGATGAGTATTCTTCCTCTGAAGAGAATGAGTATGTCACTGAAGAGCAAGTTGCTAAATACCTTGGAGCAATCATGAAGCTAAATGACAAGTTATTTGGAAATGAGACTTGGGAGAATGAACCCCCTTTGCTCACCAAAGAACTGGATGACTTGTCTAGGCAGAAATTACCTCAAAAGAGACAAGATCCTGGGAAGTTTTCAATACCTTGTACCATAGGCACCATGACCTTCAAGAAGGCTCTGTGTGACTTAGGGTCAAGTGTAAACCTCATGCCTCTCTCTGTAATAGAGAAGCTAGGGATCTTTGAGGTGCAAGCTGCAAGAATCTCATTAGAGATGGCAGACAACTCAAGAAAACAAGCTCATGGACTTGTAGAGGATGTTTTGGTGAAGATTGAAAACCATTACATCCCTGCTGATTTCATAGTCCTAGAGACTGGGAAGTGCATGGATGAAACCATCATCCTTGGCAGACCCTTCCTAGCCACAGCAAAGGCTGTGATTGATGTTGATAGAGGCGAACTGATCATTCAAGTGAATGAAGAATCCTTTGTGTTTAAGGCTCAAGGATATCCCTCTGTCACCATGGAGAGGAAGCATGAAGAGCTTCTCTCAAATCAGAGTCAAACAGAGCCCCCACAGTCAAACTCTAAGTTTGGTGTTGGGAGGCCACAACCAAACTCTAAGTTTGGTGTTGAACCCCCACATTCAAACTCTAAGTTTGGTGTTGGGCGGTTCCAACATTGCTCTGAGAAAATGTGAGGCTCCATGAGAGCCCTCTGTCAAGCTACTGACATTAAAGAAGCGCTTGTTGGGAGGCAACCCAATGTTATATTTTACATATTTCCCTTTGTTATTTTATTTTTTTTGTAGGTTGATGATCATGAGAAGTCACAAAATCAATTGAAAAAGCAAAAACAGAATGAAAAACAGGAAGAAAAACAGCACACCCTGGAGGAAGAACTTACTGGCGTTTAGGCTAGCAGGTGGGCGTTTTACGCCCAGTCTGGCACCATTCTGGGCGTTTAACGCCAGAAAGGGGCACCAGACTGGCGTTAAACGCCAGAAAAGGGCAAGAACCTGGCGTTAAACGCCAGAAATGGGCACCAGCCCGGCGTTTAACGCCAGAATTGGCTCAAAACGTGATTTTGCATGCCATTTGGTGCAGGGATGACTTTTCCTTGACACCACAGGATCTGTGGACCCCACAGGATCCCCACCAACCCCACCACTCTCTCTCTTCTTCACCCATTCACCAATCACCTCAACACCTCTTCCCCAAAAACCCTTCACCTATCAAATCCCATCTTCCTCTTCACCACTCACATCCATCCTTCATAAAACCCCACCTACCTCACCATTCAAATTCAAACCACTTTCCCTCCCAAAACCCACCCTCACTTGACCGAACCTTACCCTTCCCCCTCCCCTATATACCCTTCTTCACCCCTTCATTTTCACACAACCTAAACACCACTTCTCCCCCTCTTTGGCCGAACACAAAAGCCATTCCCTTCTTCCTCATTTCTTCTTCTTCTCTCTCTCTTTCTTCTTTTGCTCGAGGACGAGCAAACCTTTTAAGTTTGGTGTGTAAAGCGTTGCTTTTTTCGTTTTTCCATAACCATTTATGGCATCCAAGGCCGGAGAAACCTCTAGAAAGAGGAAAGGGAAGGCAAAAGCTTCTACCTCCGAGTCATGGGAGATGGAGAGATTCATCTCAAGGGTGCATCAAGACCACTTCTATAAAGTTGTGGCCTTGAAGAAGGTGATCCCCGAGGTCCCTTTTTCACTTAAAAAGAGTGAATATCCGGAGATCCGACATGAGATCCGAAGAAGAGGTTGGGAAGTCCTTACCAACCCCATTCAACAAATCGGAATCTTGATGGTTCAAGAGTTCTATGCCAATGCATGGATCACCAAGAACCATGATCAAAGTGTGAACCCAAATCCAAAGAATTATCTTACTATGGTTCGGGGGAAATACTTGGATTTTAGTCCGGAGAGTGTAAGGTTGGCATTCAATTTGCCCATGATGCAAGGAGATGAACACCCTTACACTAGAAGGGTCAACTTTGATCAAAGGTTGGACCAAGTCCTCACAGTCATATGTGAAGAGGGCGCCCAATGGAAGAGAGATTCAAGAGGGAAGCCGGTTCAATTGAGAAGGCATGACCTCAAGCCCGTAGCTAGAGGATGGTTGGAGTTTATCCAACGCTCAATCATTCCCACTAGCAACCGGTCCGAAGTTACCATAGACCGGGCTATCATGATTCATAGCATCATGATTGGAGAAGAAATAGAAGTTCATGAGGTTATAGCTCAAGAGCTTTATAAGGTGGCAGACAAGTCCTCTACCTTGGCAAGGTTAGCCTTTCCTCATCTCATTTGTCACCTCTGTTATTCTGTTGGAGTTGACATAGAGGGAGACATCCCTATTGATGAGGACAAGCCCATCACTAAGAAGAGGATGGAGCACACAAGAGACCCCACTCATCATGAGATCCCTGAGATGCCTCAAGGGATGCACTTTCCTCCACAAAACTATTGGGAGCAACTAAACACCTCCCTAGGAGAATTGAGTTCCAACATGGGACAACTAAGGGTGGAGCATCAAGAACACTCCATCATCCTCCATGAAATTAGAGAAGATCAAAGGATCATGAGAGAGGAGCAACAAAGACAAGGAAGAGACATTGAGGAGCTCAAGCACTCCATAGGATCTCAAGAGGAAGAAAGAGCCGCCATCACTAAGGGACCCGTTCTTTAATTTCCTTGTTCTTTATTTTCTGTTTTTCGAATTTTAATGCTTATGTTTGTCCATGTTTGTGTCTTGTGATCATTAGTGTCTTAGTGTCTATGCCTTAAAGTTATGAATGTCCTATGAATCCATCACCTTTCTTGAATGAAAAAAAAACGTGCTTAATTGAAAAGAAAAAGAATTGCATGAATTTTGAATTTTATAACAGTTTAATTATTTTGATGTGGTGGCAATATTTTTGTCCTCTGAATGTATGCTTAAACAGTGCATATGTCTTTTGAATTTGTGGTTCATGAATGTTGGCTCTTGAAAGAATGATGAAAAAGGAGACATGTTACTGAGGATCTGAAAAATCATTAAAAATGATTCTTGAAGCAAGAAAAGCAGTGAATACAAAAAAAAAAAGAAGCGAAAAAAAAAAAGAAAAAAAACGAAAAAGAAAGAGAAAAAGAAAGAAAAAGAAAGAAATAAAGTTGTGATCCAAGGCAAAAAGAGTGTGCTTAAGAACCCTGGACACCTCTAATTGGGGACTCTAGCAAAGCTGAGTCACAATCTGAAAAGGTTCGCCCAATTATGTGTCTGTGGCATGTATGTATCCGGTGGTAATACTGGAAGACAGAGTACTTTGGGCCACGGCCAAGACTCAATAAGTAGCTGTGTTCAAGAATCATCATACTTAACTAGGAGAATCAATAACACTATCTGGATTCTGAGTTCCTAAAGAAACCAATCATTATGAGTTGCAAAGGATAGAGTGAGGTGCCAAAACTGTTCAGAGGCAAAAAGCTAAAAGCCCCGCTCATCTAATTAATACTGATCTTCATAGATGTTTTTGGAATTCATTGCATATTCTCTTCTTTTTATCTTATTTGATTTTTAGTTGCTTGAGGACAAGCAACAATTTAAGTTTGGTGTTGTGATGAGCGGATAATTTGTACGCTTTTTGGCATTGTTTTTAGTATGTTTTTAGTATGATCTAGTTAGTTTTTAGTATATTTTTATTAGTTTTTAGTTAAAATTCACTTTTCTGGACTTTACTATGAGTTTGTGTGTTTTTCTGTGATTTCAGGTATTTTCTAGCTGAAATTGAGGGACCTGAGCAAAAATCTGATTCAGAGACTGAAAAGGACTGCAGATGCTGTTGGATTCTGACCTCCCTGCACTCGAAGTGGATTTTCTGGAGCTACAGAAGCCCAATAGGCGCGCTCTGAACGGCGTTGGAAAGTAGACATCCTGGGCTTTCCAGCAATATATGATAGTCCATACTTTGCCCAAGATTTGATGGCCCAAACCGGCGTTCAAAGTCACCCTCAGAAATTCCAGCGTTAAACGCCGGAACTGGCACCTAAATGGGAGTTAAACGCCCAAACTGGAATAAAAGCTGGCGTTTAACTCCAAGAAGAGTCTCTACACGAAATTGCTTCATTGCTCAGCCCAAGCACACACCAAGTGGGCCCGGAAGTGGATTTTTATGTCATTTACTCATCTCTGTACACCCTAGGCTACTAGTTTTCTATAAGTAGAACCTTTTACTATTGTATTGAGATATCGGGGTAGCTATCTTCGTTTTATGCTATCTTAGATCATTGGGAGGCTGGCCATTCGGCCATGCCTAGACCTTGTTCTTATTTATTTTCAACGATGGAGTTTCTACACACCATAGATTAAGGTGTGGAGCTCTGCTGTACCTCGAGTATTAATGCAATTACTATTGTTCTTCTATTCAATTCCGCTTGTTCTTTGTCCAAGATATCACTGTTCTTCAACTTGATGAATGTGATGATCCGTGACACTCATCATCATTCTCACCTATGAACGTGTGACTGACAACCACCTCCGTTCTACCTTAGATTGGGTGAATATCTCTTGGATTCTTTAACCGGAATCTTCGTGGTATAGGCTAGAACTGATGGCGGCATTCAAGAGAATCCGGAAGGTCTAACCTTGTCTGTGGTATTCTGAGTAGGATTCAATGATTGAATGACTGTGACGTGCTTCAAACTCCTAGCAGGCGGGGCGTTAGTGACAGACGCAAAAGAATCACTGGATTCTATTCCGGCCTGATCGAGAACCGACAGATGGATAGCCGTGCCGTGACAGGGTGCGTTGAACATTTCTACTGAGAGGATGGGAGGTAGCCACTGACAACGGTGAAACCCTTGCTTAAGCTTGCCATGGAAAGGAGTAAGAAGGATTGGATGAAGACAGTAGGAAAGCAGAGAGACGGAAGGGAAGGCATCTTCATACGCTTATCTGAAGTTCCTACCAATGAATTACATAAGTACCTCTATCTTTATCTTTATGCTTTATTCGTATATCACTATACCCATTTGAGTCTGCCTGACTAAGATTTACAAGGTGACCATAGCTTGCTTCATACCAACAATCTCCATGGGATCGACCCTTACTCGCGTAAGGTTTATTACTTGGACGACCCAGTGCACTTGCTGGTTAGTTGTGCAAAGTTGTGTTTATGCCATGGTATTGAGCACCAAGTTTTTGGGGCCATTACTAGGGATTATTTGAGTTGTGAAAAGTTGTGATCACAATTTCGCACACCAACTTCTAGAAGAGCTTTTTTAAACCTATCTAAATAATCCTGGATGCTCTCTCCGATCCTCTGTTATATGCCAAGTAAACAAATTGGATGCTTGGCTTGGGTTCTCTAAGTTGTGAAATGAGCAAAGAATTTGATTTTGATATCGTGAAATAAGGAAATAGAACCCGATGGCAGGGTGTTAAACTAAGCCATTGCAGGACTTTGAGAGTGTAATTAGAAATGCCTCACATCTTATGGCATCTCTGGTGCACGAAATTGTGATCACTACTTTTCACAACTCAAATAATCCCTAGTAATGGCCCCAAAGACTTGGTGCTCAATACCATGGCATAAACACAACTTCGCACAACTAACCAGCAAGTGCACTGGGTCGTCCAAGTAATAAACTTTACGCGAGTAAGGGTCGATCCCACGGAGATTGTTGGTATGAAGCAAGCTATGGTCACCTTGTAAATCTTAGTCAGGCAGACTCAAATGGTTATGGATGATATATGAATAACACATAAAGATAAAGATAGAGATACTTACGTAATTCATTGGTGAGAATTTCAGATAAGCGTATGAAAATGCTTTGTCCCTTCCGTCTCTCTGCTTTCCTACTGTCTGAATCCAATCCTTCTTACTCCTTTCCACGGCAAGCTGTATGTTGGGCATCACCGTTGTCAATGGCTACAATCCCGTCCTCTCAGTGGAAATGTTCAACGCACCCTGTCACGGCACGGCTATCCAGCTGTCGGTTCTCGATCATGTCGGAATAGAATCCAGTGATTCTTTTGCGTCTGTCACTAACGCCCCACAATCGCGAGTTTGAAGCTCGTCACAGTCATTCAATCATTGAATCCTACTCAAAATACCACAGACAAGGTTTAGACCTTCCGGATTCTCTTGAATGCCGCCATCAATTCTAGCTTATACCACGAAGATTCCGGTTAAAGAACCCAAGAGATATCCACCCAATCTAAGATAGAACGGAGGTGATTGATGGTCACACGTTCATAGGTGAGAATGATGATGAGTGTCACGGACCATCACATTCATCAAGTTGAAGAACAAGTGATATCTTGGAACAAGAACAAGCTGAATTGAATAGAAGAACAATAGTAATTGCATTAATACTCGAGGTACAGCAGAGCTCCACACCTTAATCTATGGTGTGTAGAAACTCCACCGTTGAAGATACATAAGAACAAGGTCTAGGCATGGCCGAGAGGCCAGCCCCCAAATGATCTAAGAACTAGGCGTCCAAAGATGATCTAGAGATCTAAAGTGATCAAAAGATGAAAATACAATAGTAAAAGGTCCTACTTATAGGGAACTAGTAGCTTAAGAATTACAAAGATGAGTAAAACACATAAAAATCCACTTCCGGGCCCACTTGGTGTGTGCTTGGGCTGAGCATTGAAGCATTTTCGTGTAGAGACTCTTCTTGGAGTTAAACGCCAGCTTTTGTGCCAGTTTGGGCGTTTAACTCCCATTCTTGTGCCAGTTCCGGCGTTAAACGCCGGGCAGTTTTGAGCTAATTTGGAATGCCGATTTGGGCCATCAAATCTCGGGCAAAGTATGGACTATTATACATTGCTGGAAAGCCCAGGATGTCTACTTTCCAACGCCGTTGAGAGCGTGCCAATTAGATTTCTGTAGCTCCAGAAAATCCACTTCGCGTTCAGGGAGGTCAGAATCCAACAGCATCTGCAGTCCTTTTAGTCTCTGAATCAGATTTTTGCTCAGATCCCTCAATTTCAGCCAGAAAATACCTGAAATCACAGAAAAACACACAAACTCATAGTAAAGTCCAGAAAAGTGAATTTTAACTAAAAACTAATAAAAAATATACTAAAAACTAACTAAATCTACTAAAAACATACTAAAAACAATGCCAAAAAGCGTACAAATTATCCGCTCATCACAACACCAAACTTAAATTGTTGCTTGTCCCCAAGCAACTGAAAATCAAATAAGATAAAAAGAAGAGAATATGCAATGAACTCCAAAAACATCTATGAAGATCAGTATTAATTAGATGAGCGGGGCTTTAGCTTTTTGCCTCTGAACAGTTTTGGCATCTCACTTTATCCTTTGAAATTCAGAATGATTGGCTTCTTTAGGAACTCAGAATCCAGATAGTGTTATTGATTCTCCTAGTTAAGTATGATGATTCTTGAACACAGCTACTTTATGAGTCTTGGCCGTGGCCCAAAGCACTCTGTCTTCCAGTATTACCACCGGATACATACATGACACAGACACATAATTGGGTGAACTTTTTCAGATTGTGACTCAGCTTTGCTAGAGTCCCCAATTAGAGGTGTCCAGGGTTCTTAAGCACACTCTTTTTGCCTTGGATCACAACTTTATTTCTTTCTTTTTCTTTCTTTTTCTCTTTCTTTTTTCGTTTTTTTTTTCGCTTCTTCTCTTTTTTTTGTATTCACTGCTTTTTCTTGCTTCAAGAATCATTTTTATGATTTTTCAGATCCTCAGTAACATGTCTCCTTTTTCATCATTCTTTCAAGAGCCAACATTCATGAACCACAAATTCAAAAGACATATGCACTGTTTAAGCATACATTCAGAAAACAAAAGTATTGCCACCACATCAAAATAATTAATCTGTTATAAAATTCAAAATTCATGCAATTCTTCTCTTTTTCAATTAAGAACATTTTTCATTTAAGAAAGGTGATGGATTCATAGGACATTCATAACTTTAAGGCATAGACACTAAGACACTAATGATCACAAGACACAAACATAGATAAACATAAGCATGATTTTTCGAAAAACAGGGAAATAAAGAACAAGGAAATTAAAGAACGGGTCCACCTTAGTGATGGCGGCTTGTTCTTCCTCTTGAAGATCTTATGGAGTGCTTGAGCTCCTCAATGTCTCTTCCTTGCCTTTGTTGCTCCTCTCTCATGATTCTTTGATCTTCTCTAATTTCATGGAGGAGGATGGAATGTTCTTGGTGCTCCACCCTTAGTTGTCCCATGTTGGAACTCAATTCTCCTAGGGAGGTGTTGATTTGCTCCCAATAGTTTTGTGGAGGAAAGTGCATCCCCTGAGGCATCTCAGGGACTTCATGATGAGTGGGGTCTCTTGTTTGCTCCATCCTTTTCTTAGTGATGGGCTTGTCCTCATCAATGAGGATGTCTCCTTCTATGTCAACTCCAACTGAATAACAGAGGTGACAAATGAGATGAGGAAAGGCTAACCTTGCCAAGGTAGAGGACTTGTCCGCCACCTTATAGAATTCTTGGGCTATAACCTCATGAACTTCCACTTCCTCTCCAATCATGATACTATGAATCATGATGGCCCGGTCTATAGTAACTTCGGACCGGTTGCTAGTGGGAATGATTGAGCGTTGGATAAACTCCAACCATCCTCTAGCTACGGGCTTGAGGTCGTGCCTTCTCAGTTGAACCGGCTTCCCTCTTGAATCTCTCTTCCATTGGGCGCCCTCTTCACAAATGACTATGAGGACTTGGTCCAACCTTTGATCAAAGTTGACCCTTCTACTGTAAGGGTGTTCATCTCCTTGCATCATGGGCAAGTTGAATGCCAACCATACATTTTCCGGACTAAAATCTAAGTATTTCCCCCGAACCATTGTAAGCCAATTCTTTGGGTCGGGGTTCACACTTTGATCATGGTTCTTGGTGATCCATACATTGGCATAGAACTCTTGAACCATTAGAATTCCGACTTGTTGAATGGGGTTGGTAAGAACTTCCCAACCTCTTCTTCTAATCTCATGTCGGATCTCCGGATATTCACTCTTTTTGAGTTTGAAAGGGACCTCGGGGATCACCTTCTTCAAGGCCACAACTTCATAGAAGTGGTCTTGATGCACCCTTGAGATGAATCTCTCCATCTCCCATGACTCGGAGGTGGAAGCTTTTGCCTTCCCTTTCCTCTTTCTAGAGGTTTCTCCGGCCTTGGATGCCATAAATGGTTATGGAAAAACAAAAATCAATGCTTTTACCACACCAAACTTAAAAGGTTTGCTCGTCCTCGAGCAAAAGAAGAAAGAAGAGAGTAGAAGAAGAAGAAATAGAGGAGATGGAGATGGCTTTGTGGTTCGGCCAAAGGGGAGAAGTAGTGTTTAGGTTGTGTGAAAATGAAGGAGTGAAGATGGGTTTATATAGGGGTGGAGAGAGGGATAGGGTTCGGTTATGTAAGGGTGGGTTTGGGAGGGAAAGTGGTTTGAATTTGAATGGTGAGGTAGGTGGGGTTTTATGAAGGATGGATGTGAGTGGTGAAGAGAATAGTGGGATTTGATAGGTGAGGGGTTTTTGGGGAAGAGTGGTAGAGGTGATTGGTGAATGGGTGAAGAAGAAGAGAGAGGGTGGTGGGGTAGGTGGGGATCTTGTGGGGTCCACAGATCCTGAGGTGTCAAGGAAAAGTCATCCCTGCACCAAATGGCGAGCAAAATTTGCTCTCTGCGCCAATTCTGGCGTTAAACGCCGGGCTGGTGCCCATTTCTAGCGTTTAACGCCAGCTTCTTGCCCTTTCCTGGCGTTTAACGCCAGTCTGGTGCCCCTTTCTGGCGTTAAACGCCCATTTGCTAGCTTCACTGGCGTTTAAACGCCAGCAAATTCTCCTCCAGGGTGTTGCTATTTTTCTTCCTGTTTTTCATTATGTTTTTGCTTTTTCAACTGATTTTGTGACTTCTCATGATCATTAACCTACAGAAAACATAAAATAACAAAGAAAAATAGATAAAATATAACATTGGGTTGCCTCCCAACAAGCGCTTCTTTAATGTCAGTAGCTTGACAGAGGGCTCTCATGGAGCCTCACAGATACTCAGAGTAATGTTGGAACCTCCCAACACCAAACTTAGAGTTTGAATGTGGGGGTTCAACACCAAACTTAGAAGTTGGTTGTGGCCTCTCAACACCAAACTTAGAGTTTGACTGTGGGGGCTCTGTTTGACTCTGTTTTGAGAGAAGCTCTTCATGCTTCCTCTCCATGGGTACAGAGGGATATCCTTGAGCCTTAAACACAAAAGATTCTTCATTCACTTGAATGATCAATTCTCCTCTGTCCACATCAATCACAGCCTTTGCTGTGGCTAGGAAGGGTCTGCCAAGGATGATGGATTCATCCATGCACTTCCCGGTCTCTAGGACTATGAAATCAGCAGGGATGTAATGGTCTTCAACCTTTACCAGAACATCCTCTACAAGTCCATAAGCTTGTTTTCTTGAATTGTCTGCCATCTCTAGTGAGATTCTTGCAGCTTGCACCTCAAAGATCCCTAGCTTCTCCATTACGGAGAGAGGCATGAGGTTTATGCTTGACCCTAAGTCACACAGAGCCTTTTTGAAGGTCATGGTGCCTATGGTACAAGGTATTGAAAACTTTCCAGGATCTTGTCTCTTTTGAGGTAATTTCTGCCTAGACAAGTCATCCAGTTCTTTGGTGAGCAAAGGGGGTTCATCCTCCTAAGTCTCATTATCAAATAACTTGTCATTTAGCTTCATGATTGCTCCAAGGTATTTAGCAACTTGCTCTTCAGTGACATACTCATCCTCTTCAGAGGAAGAATACTCATCAGAGCTCATGAATGGCAGAAGTAAGTCCAATGGAATCTCTATGGTCTCAATGTGAGCCTCAGATTCCCATGGTTCCTCATTAGGGAACTCATTGGAGGCCAGTGGACGTCCATTGAGGTCTTCCTCAGTGGCGTTCACTGCCTCTTCCTCCTCTCCAAATTCGGCCATATTGATGGCCTTGCACTCTCCTTTTGGATTTTCTTCTGTATTGCTTGGAAGAGTACTAGGAGGGAGTTCAGTAATTTTCTTGCTCAGCTGTCCCACTTGTGCCTCCAAATTCCTAATGAAGGACCTTGTTTCAGTTATGAAACTTTGAGTGGTTTTGATTAGATCAGAGACCATGGTTGCTAAGTCAGAGTGGTTCTGCTTAGAACTCTCTGTCTGTTGCTGAGAAGATGATGGAAAAGGCTTGCCATTGCTAAACCTGTTTCTTCCACCATTATTATTGTTGAAACCTTGTTGAGGTCTCTGTTGATCCTTCCATGAGAAATTTGGATGATTTCTCCATGAAGAATTATAGGTGTTTCCATAGGGTTCTCCCATGTAATTCACCTCTTCCATTGAAGGGTTCTCAGGATCATAAGCTTCTTCTTCAGATGAAGCATCCTTAGTACTGCTTGGTGCATTTTGCATTCCAGACAGACTTTGAGAAATCAAATTGACTTGCTGAGTCAATATTTTGTTCTGAGCCAATATGGTGTTCAGAGTATCAATCTCAAGAACTCCTTTCTTCTGACTTGTCCCATTGTTCACAGGATTCCTTTCAGAAGTGTACATGAATTGGTTATTTGCAACCATTTCAATTAGTTCTTGAGCTTCTGTAGGCGTCTTCTTCAGATGAAGAGATCCTCCAGCAGAGCTATCCAAAGACATCTTGGATAGTTCAGAGAGACCATCATAAAAAATACCTATGATGCTCCATTCAGAAAGCATGTCAGAAGGACATTTTCTGATCAATTGTTTGTATCTTTCCCAAGTTTCATAGAGGGATTCTCCTTCCTTCTGTCTGAAGGTTTGGACTTCCACTCTAAGCTTACTCAATTTTTGAGGTGGAAAGAACTTTGCCAAGAAGGCATTGACTAGCTTTTCCCAAGAGTTCAGGCTTTCTTTAGGTTGTGAGTCCAACCATATTCTAGCTCTGTCTCTTACAGCAAAAGGGAATAGCATAAGTCTGTAGACTTCAGGGTCAACTCCATTGGTCTTGACAGTGTCACAGATTTGCAAGAATTCAGCTAAAAACTGATGAGGATCTTCCAGTGAAAGTCCATGGAACTTGCAATTCTGTTGCATTAGAGAAACTAATTGAGACTTAAGCTCAAAGTTGTTTGCTCCAATGGCAGGGATAGAGATGCTTCTCCCATAGAAGTCGGGAGTAGGTGCAGTAAAGTCACCCAGCACCTTCCTTGCATTGTTGGCATTGTTGTTGTTTTCGGCTGCCATGGGTTCTTCTCCTTTGAAGAAATCTGTTAGGTCCTCTACAGAGAGTTGTGCTTTAGCTTCTCTTAGCTTTCGCTTCAAGGTCCTTTCAGGTTCAGGGTCAGCTTCAACAAGAACGCCTTTGTCTTTGTTCCTGCTCATATGAAAGAGAAGAGAACAAGAAAATGTGGAATCCTCTATGTCACAGTATAGAGATTCCTTGAGGTGTCAGAGGAACAGAAAAATAGAAGGAAGAGGTAGAGAAATTCGAACTTAGTGAGATAGAGTTCGAATTGTGCTTTGAGGAGGAGTGGTACTCCATAAATAGAAGGATGTGAGAAGAGGGGAAGAGATTTTTCGAAAATTAGTTAAAAAGATTTTAAAAAAATTTGAAAAACTTTAATTGATTTTCGAAAACTAAGAGTGGAAAAGAAATCAAGTGATTTTTGAAAAAGATTTTGAAAAGAGAAATCAAAAAAATATGATTGAAAACTATTTTGAAAAAGATGTGATTAAGAAGATATGATTGAAAAGTTATTGTTTTTTTTTTTAAAAAAGATGTGATTGAGAAGATATGATTTGAAAAACAATTTAAAAAGATTTGATTTTAAAAATTAATGACTTGGCTAACAAGAAAAGATATGATTCAAACATTAAACCTTTCTCAACAGAAAAGGCAACATACTTGAAATGTTGAATCAAATCATTAATTGATAGCAAGTATTTTTGAAAATGGAAAGAAATTGATTTTGAAAAAGATTTTATTGAAAAGATTTTGAAAACTTGAAAAAAATTTGAATTAAAAACAGAATCTTCCCTCTTGTGCCATCCTGGCGTTAAACGCCCAGAATGGTGCACATTCTGGCATTTAACGCCCAAAGCTCTACCCTTTTGGGCGTTAAACGCCCAGCCAGGCACCCTGACTGGCGTTTAAACGCCAGTTTGCCCTTCTTCACTGGGCGTTTTGAACGCCCAGCTTTTTCTGTGTAATTCCTCTGCTGAATGTTCTGAATCTTCAATTCTCTGTATTATTGACTTGAAAAGACACAAAGTAAAAATATTTTTGGATTTTTAATAATGAGGAATAATCAAAATGCAACTAAAATCAAATAACAATGCATGCAAGACACCAAACTTAGCAGTTTGTATACTACTGACACTAACAAAATGAGAATGCATATGACAAAACAACAAAACACTCAAGTCAAGAGAATTCAAAGATCAGAGCAAGGAAATCATCAAGAACATCTTGAAGATCACTTAAGACACCTGAATGAATGCAGGAAGAACAGAAACATGCAATTGACACCAAACTTAACATGAGACTCTAGACTCAAACAAGAAATATTTTTGGATTTTATGATTTTGTATTTTTTTTTTTGGATTTTTCGAAAATTAAGTGGGAAAGAAAATAAAGGTATCAAAATTCTTAATGAGAATTCCATGAATCATGCAATGTTAGTCTAAAGCTTTAGTCTAAAGGAATTAGACATGGCTAGCCAAGCTTCAGCAAGACATTGCATTCAAGAGCTAAATTGATGAGAATCAATCAGCTTTGGTGATGATAAGAACATCACCTTGAAACACTAGAATTCATTCTTAAGATCTCTGAAAATAAATACCTAATCTAAGCAACAAGATGAACCGTCAGTTGTCCAAACTCAACAATCCCCGGCAACGGCGCCAAAAACTTGGTGCACGAAATTGTGATCACTACTTTTCACAACTCAAATAATCCCTAGTAATGGCCCCAAAGACTTGGTGCTTAATACCATGGCATAAACACAACTTCGCACAACTAACCAGCAAGTGCACTGGGTCGTCCAAGTAATAAACCTTACGCGAGTAAGGGTCGATCCCACGGAGATTGTTGGTATGAAGCAAGCTATGGTCACCTTGTAAATCTTAGTCAGGCAGACTCAAATGGTTATGGATGATATATGAATAAAACATAAAGATAAAGATAGAGATACTTACGTAATTCATTGGTGAGAATTTCAGATAAGCGTATGAAAATGCTTTGTCCCTTCCGTCTCTCTGCTTTCCTACTGTCTGAATCAAATCCTTCTTACTCCTTTCCACGGCAAGCTGTATGTTGGGCATCACCGTTGTCAATGGCTACAATCCCGTCCTCTTAGTGGAAATATTCAATGCACCCTGTCACGGCACGGCTATCCAGCTGTCGGTTCTCGATCATGTCGGAATAGAATCCAGTGATTCTTTTGCGTCTGTCACTAACGCCCCACAATCGCGAGTTTGAAGCTCGTCACAGTCATTCAATCATTGAATCCTACTCAGAATACCACAGACAAGGTTTAGACCTTCCGGATTCTCTTGAATGCCGCCATCAATTCTAGCTTATACCACGAAGATTCCGGTTAAAGAACCCAAGAGATATCCACCCAATCTAAGATAGAACGGAGGTGATTGACGGTCACACGTTCATAGGTGAGAATGATGATGAGTGTCACGGACCATCACATTCATCAAGTTGAAGAACAAGTGATATCTTGGAACAAGAACAAGCTGAATTGAATAGAAGAACAATAGTAATTGCATTAATACTCGAGGTACAGCAGAGCTCCACACCTTAATCTATGGTGTGTAGAAACTCCACCGTTGAAGATACATAAGAACAAGGTCTAGGCATGGCCGAGAGGCCAGCCCCCAAATGATCTAAGAACTAGGCGTCCAAAGATGATCTAGAGATCTAAAGTGATCAAAAGATGAAAATACAATAGTAAAAGGTCCTACTTATAGGGAACTAGTAGCTTAAGAATTACAAAGATGAGTAAAACACATAAAAATCCACTTCCGGGCCCACTTGGTGTGTGCTTGGGCTGAGCATTGAAGCATTTTCGTGTAGAGACTCTTCTTGGAGTTAAACGCCAGCTTTTGTGCCAGTTTGGGCGTTTAACTCCCATTCTTGTGCCAGTTCCGGCGTTAAACGCCGGGCAGTTTTGAGCTGATTTGGAATGCCGATTTGGGCCATCAAATCTCGGGCAAAGTATGGACTATTATACATTGCTGGAAAGCCCAGGATGTCTACTTTCCAACGCCGTTGAGAGCGCGCCAATTAGACTTCTGTAGCTCCAGAAAATCCACTTCGCGTTCAGGGAGATCAGAATCCAACAGCATCTGTAGTCCTTTTAGTCTCTGAATCAGATTTTTGCTCAGATCCCTCAATTTCAGCCAGAAAATACCTGAAATCACAGAAAAACACACAAACTCATAGTAAAGTCTAGAAAAGTGAATTTTAACTAAAAACTAATAAAAAATATACTAAAAATTAACTAAATCTACTAAAAACATACTAAAAACAATGCCAAAAAGCGTACAAATTATCCGCTCATCAATCTCCCATTCCTTCGAAGTTCATTCTAGCTTCAAAAGCATCTATGTGTTCCTGAGGGTCAGTCTTCCTTTCGTACTTCAGATCTGTTGGTTTATCAAAATGCTTAGGTAATCTGACTTGCAAAATATGCAATCCGAATGGCATTTGCCATATAATCACGTGTTCCTACGAACCCCTGTGCCGCCTAGGGCTCAGACTCCTATCTGAAGTTTGTTTCCATCTGGACTGGGCAGACTGGGAATTAGATCTCCCTCGTCTATCACGGTCATTAAGTTCGTCTATATGAAGAGGAGATCTCTTACGAGTTCGCGGGTAGCCGCCATCGCGCTGATAACCTCGGACCCTTTTCGGGGACACTCCCTCTCGACTATGCGACTGATCTTTAGTTGTACGGCTGCGAGATCGGGACCTCTAAGACTGTAAGCGCTCCTCCAGTTTTTACTCTAACTCCTTCATCTTAACCTGCATTTCCTGCATTTCTTGCATCTTGTGACACATCTCTTGCATGGCGTGGTCATAATCTTTTGGTCCCAAGCCCATGATACAACATTCCCCAGTGTTGCGCTCGAACATTGGGGGTACCTGTTGCTCATCGGTGGATTTGGGATCAGTTTCATGACTGTCCTCGTGAAGTGTTTCTTTGATCGGGGTATTTGGATTAATGGTTGACTGTATCTTGTGTTCAGCCATAGAATGAAACAATTTTGGGATCTCCACAGACGGCACCAATGTTCGTACTAGCTAGCAATACGTACTCAAGAGAAATTGAGATCACGAAGTGGATTATTTCTGATCAGGCCGGGTGGGCAACCTACAAAGGTACTCTGAAACTTAAGTTTGTAGTGCACTTGTTAGGAATTGAGAGTGTTGTCTTTACCTACTTTTGGAGCCCCCATTTTATATGTTTTTCGAGTATCCGTTGAGTATTTATTGTCGGATGTACATTATATTGCTTGCTAGCTGTTTTGCCGACCTGGTATTGCATTTGTGATTTGAGCTATCCGGTTTTCCTACATAATATTGGTAATGCTTGATTTATTGTAGCCAGAATCTCGCTATCCATTATTTTCCATAATAGTCTCATATATTGAATCACATTTCTTTAGGTAAATATATAATTAATATTATAACCTTCTCTTTTTAGAGAAAAATTATAGTTAAGATGTAGCTATTAAACTCATAAAATGAGTTGTTAAATATTATGTTAATTCATAAGAAATTACTATTATTTTTGTAATATCTTCTATAAAATCTTCTTGAAGTTCGAGATAATAATCAAAATCTAATTTGTTTATATTCTCTTGAATTGGTTCTTAGTTATAATGAGTTCAGAGAAATATCCTATAACAAATATCTTACAATTTATTGTCTCTTATTAGAAGTGATTTTGTTCTTTCAAGTTTAGGAGTTAACTAAACAAAATTATAGAGAATATGTTAGAGATACAATGGCACCACTATTGTCCTATTCCGAGTTTTTAATGTTCCGAGTTCATCATTTTCAATTATGGAGGTATTCTTGCAGGACTCCAACGCTCAAGTTAAGATGAGATCGCAAGAGAAACTAAGTTAGAGATCAAACTTTACTACACGTATTTGGAATAGTACATATATTGTGAGGTTGTGATGTAATGAGCTCCTTTCCTTATGGTCTTCAAAGGCTATTAGCTGCCCTTTAGGTTAAGTTGATATAAGAGAATGAGTTGCTATTCTCATGAATTGCTTGATATCTTGTTGTTGTATGATATGTTCATATGATTCTTAGGTCTATAGGTAGTTGATGTTGTAATTTTTTCTTTAATAGTAGAATGATGGTTATAATGTAGTAATTAACCTCATAAAATTGAGTTATTAGGTATTATAATGAGTGATGAGGAATTAATGTTTTTTCGTAGCGTCTTTTTTGGAATCCGAAAGAACACTTAATCATCAAATCGGTTCATTGAAATTTTTCATACTCTTGAACCTAGTTTTTTGTATTGGAATTATAGAAATATTTCAGAATAGACCTTCAAAATCTGTATGTCTTTGTTTCGAGAAAGATTTTTCGAGTTTCGGATCTTAACCCAAGCGTCTCATTCTTTAAGGTGTAGCTTTTTATTTTGCTTACTTTTCTTATAAACTTCAAACTCTGACCATAACTTCTATCAATAGTAGGTTACCACCTTAATTTAAGAGTTTGGGAGTTAGATCTTTTTTTAATCAAAATTTTCATATTATGATTCTAAGATTAAGATTCGATGTTTTCATTCTTTGAAGTTAGATTAATTTTTTGGTTTCATCATGAATTTTTCGTTGTGGGTACTCCCAACTCGTAGATTGTAAGCTCGAACGTCTAAATTTTTGAGATTCCGATGAAATAATATCAAAATTAACTCAAGTTGTCAGAGTTAATAATTATTAAATTAACTATGTATGAAATAGTAACTCAAACATGAAAATGTTGAGTTTAAAATAAAAAAATTATTTCTCTAAAAATAATTACATAATGAATATTTTCATTCAAGTGCAATCTATCTAAATGATTTTTTTCGATCTAAAACAATTGTTTAGACAATTGAATGATGAAAATTTTCAATTTAGATTAGTTGACTCATGAATTTGTTTTAATAAACAATTATTCAGAGATTATTCCTTTATTTTTACCACAAATTTGTATATTATGTTTTTAAAATAATAATATGCTCTAAAATAATTTATAAATTTTGAGTAAAATAAATTATACATTTACGTATCTAAATATGAATGTGGTTTGTCTTCAAGGAGCTTAATTAGGATTTTTAACATTTTTTTCATTAATAAAGAAAGTATGAATGTGGTTTGCCTTCAAAGAGTTTAATTAGGATTTTTAACATTTTTTATTAGTAAAGAACGAGTTTTCGTCTTCTAACTTTGTAAACTTTAATCTCCTTTAAAATGAATAGTGATATTATCAGAAATTGAAATTTGTAAACCTTTTAATCTTTTTTGTGAAATTTTGTATTATGTGCTTTAGTATTTGTCTTTTGTGACCATGTATTTTCTACTCTTTTTTCTATATTGTTCATCTTGTAAACATGTGTTGTACTAAACTCATCTTGAAATAGAACATAGAATGAAGAGAATGTGACAAGCAACGTGTCCCCACAGACGGCGCCATTGTTCAAAAGAGGTTTTGTTCTTCCAAGTTTAAGAGTTACCTAAACAAAATTATAGAGAGTAGGTTGGAGACACGGTTTTGCCGCTATCCTTCTATTCGGAGTTCCTAATGTCCCTAGTTCGTCATTTCTAATGGTGGGGTGTTCTTGCAAGGACTCTAATGCTCAAGTTATCATGAGTCGTAAGAGAAACTAAGTTAGAGATTATACCTTAAGTGTACGTATTTTGAATAATGGATATATTGTGAGATTGTGATGTCATGAGTTTTTCTCTTTATATTCTTTAAAGACTATGAGTTGTTTTTTAGGTTAAGTTGATCTAGGAGAATGAGTTGCTGTTCTCATGAATTGTTTGATACTTTATTATAGTATCATATATTCATATGATTCTTAGGTCTATATGTAATTGATGTTGTAACTTTTTCTTTAATAGAAAATGATAGTTACAATGTAATAATTAACTTCATAAAATTGAAATATTAGATATTATAATGACTAGTGAGAAGTTAATGTTCTTTTTGTAACGTCTTTTTTCAAATTCGAGAGAATACTTAATCATCAAATCAGTTTATTAAAATTTTTATACTCTTAAATCTAGTTCTTTGTACCGAGCTTATATATTAAATTAATAACAAAGTATTACATATAACAAATGAAAAAAATTAGGGAGCTGCTATAGTGTTGAAGGACAGATTCCTCAGCAAATGCCGATGTTGCGTGGCCTAACGTGGTGGGAACACACGTCCACCTAAAACATTCAATGCTTATGCACGTGTTGCAGTTGGAGGTAGCCAAAGCAGATGTAGGTCCCATGATTTAGAATGGCTTGTTAAAATCGAGGTGGTTAACAGGTAAATTAAGAAATATTAATAACTTAATTAACTAAAAAATAAATATGATGTAATATCGTAATTTTTTTTATTTTCATATTCAGACTTTAGTTTGGTGAAAAAATTGGCTGAGTCTAGAATGTTCAAATACAAAAAATCCAAAAGTTTCATATTTTTAAAACAAAAAAAAAAACCTAACCCGTCAACACCCCTCTATCCCGTCATTTACTAATATCATAAAGAACATAGTATTTTTAAATATATAGTTTTTTATTGCCCTAAGTCTAATATATACTACTCTATCTTTTTATTCTATTTCTCACAAATTACATATTTAATAAAAATTATTTGTTCGCATATAGTAAAAGTTTAAAAAAAAAAGAAACAAGATAACAATATGAAAAAAATATCAATTTTTTTTAAAGGTATTTTCTAAAGTAAAAGTCGAAGAGAAAAAAAAAAGATAATTAACACACTATATAGGTTTGTATAACAATTTAAAAAAGAAAACTTTTACATATGTAGCATTTCATATTTTATTTTGGTCATTATCCTATATTGTAAACTATAAATTCCAAAATATAAATTATAAAACCTACTAACCTAAAACGATAATCCTAAAACGTAAGTCCTAAATTTTACACCGTCAGAGTTTAACCATGTTTGTCCAACTCTTTACCATAAACTATTTCTCATCAACCCTAAACCCTAAATTCTGCAATCCAAATTTTTGACCTTCGATCCTAAATCGTAAATTTTCATGATTCAAGAGGATTATGTCACACTCTCCATCAACTACGAAATTATGAAAAAGTAACTGTGTGTGAGTGAAGATAGTTATGAAGTCCACCGGGAATTATTGTTTAACTTTTTTCTAACCCTAGAGTCTTTTATCAACTACATTCGGTCTATCAGTAAGTTCAAATCAGAAAATATCCTAAACAATGTGCAACCTACAAGGGATTCACAATCAACCGTTGCCTTGCGAATGTCCAACCACACTAACCATTGTCATCGTCTGACTCTTGACATAAGCTAAAACTTTTTTTTTAATTCTCGCCGTGGGTCTACTGAGTAAGTGTTCTTTGTTGATATACAGGTCTAACGTTGCTGAAAACGGATTTAAATTAGGGTGCTGTTGATGACAATGACCACCTTATTACAAGAAAACAAAATATGTCTTTAAAAATTTCTACTATTATTGTATTAGTCCGGTTGTATTTGTTTGATGTCTATTTTCAGACATAGCGATTTTTACTAATGTATAAAGTAATAATCCGACAGAATTAAGAAAAGTTTAGCTCATGTCATGAATGGATATTCTTCTTCACTAACATTTTAAACATACTCATCAAATTTTAAGAAATTTTACTCAACAATTTATAATCTAGTTATTACTTAATAAGAATATAACATTTTAGTATTCTTTTCATAAAAACACATTTTTAATTTTATTTTTATATTAAAAAAATATTTTTTTACTAACTAACTCATTAGTTTATATTCATTATATACTATATGTATTTATCGAAAAATAATATTAATAAATATTATATAACCTTAAAAAAATATATTGTTATTTACTAAAATATTTGATTTTTTTATTAATACATATTTAATTATATTTATAATAATAATTATGACTAATAAAAAATATACTTAATTTAAATATAAGCGAGTCTAAAATTAAAATAATTAATAACAGGAATTATTACACATATTGGTACAACATTTTCTTTATTTTCTTTATTTATTTATTCCGCAACAATATATATACTTTAGTATAATTACATATATTGATCCAACATATATCAAGTAAATCTCAAATGATTAATTTAATGTACGAAAATGACAACTTCTATAATATGATTAAGAAAATTATTCATAATTTTATGCTCCACCTTTTTATGTTATTAAGATATTAAATAATCATTTTAATATTATTGTTTATTGAAGTCCAAAAATAATATATTACATTTTTTTTGTATAATATTAAAAACAACTTTTTTAATCATTCATTTTTTTAATCTCATTTCACAATTTGAGTTTTAGGATAGTGTATTCAACTATCATCCCTTATTTTTTTAACGTTTTTAATTAAAAAGAGACAAATAAATTACTAATTGTAAGATCACCCTATCTTTTGTTAAAAATCAAGATAAAAGACAAAAAAAACCCTTTAAACTTATGTAAATATTTCAAAACCTATAAAATTTAACATACAAGTTAACTCAAATTACTTCTACCATTGGACTCAAATAATAAAAGTAATAGGACATACATCACGTATATCCATATCAAATTTAGTGTGTCCAATCAAACACGATCTCATTCTTCTTAGAAGATCATCATTTGACCACACCACCGCATCTACATGTCAACTTTTAAAGGTCCATCTACGTAACTAATCACTTTGGTTAGCCCAACGGAACCAAACAAAAAAGGTTTTACGGTCCCGCCCATTTGATATAAAATATTATTAATTACAACAACTATATTATCCTTAACTGCATTGATTATCATCTCTAAACCGTTTGCTAAGCACAAACAATTTGCACAGACACTACCAATTGCGGGACCCACGATGACTTTTGTTGGCATTATCTTTGGACATGCGTTCCAACTACATACAACACACGTATCATCAGCAGGTGCGGATGGATCTTCATTCAGCATAGTAGAATTTTTCAAAAAATTAACACACAATGACAATTATATCATAGCATTAGTTTTTGTTGTGATAAGATGTGGATGACCACGTATGACTTAGGTGGGCTAACCTTCTCAATGCTGAAGGAATCATTTTACAAGACAAAATTCAATAAATGAAGGTTGAAAATGAAGCCACCTTTCATGTATAAATAGAAGACATCGTCAGATGCAATATACATACATCAATAAACAACTCTCTCTCTCTCTCTCTCTCTCTCTCTCTCTCTTGCATTGCAATACTTCTTTCACTCTCTTTATATTTTTTATATTATATTTGCTACATCTTCCTTATTTATTTATTTAGTTATTTTATAACATGTTATCAGTACGAAGCTCTAACAAAATTTTAGGAAGACTTCAGGTAACAAATTTTTATTATGTCGAATCTCTTTCATCTTGAATATAATGCTTTTGATATATCTGAAAATAATTATTTATCATGGATACTAGATATTAAAATTCATCTTGATTCAATGGATCTTGGAGATACCATTAAGGCTGAAAATAATACATCCCAGAAGGATATAGCCAAAGCCATAATTTTTCTTCGTCGTCATCTTGACGTATGATTGAAAAATGAATATCTCACATTAAAAGATCCTGCAGATCTATGGAAAGACTTTGAAGAAAGATACAATCATCAAAAGACGGTGATACTTTCTCAAGCCCGATATGTTAGAGAAAATTTTTTCGACCTTCCATACCTCGAATGTGCTCCTGCAGCAGCAGTATTGAGAAAAAAAGGATTTAAAAATATATTTTGAGCTAATTTCTTGCCTTCTTATTGCTGAACGCAACAATGAGTTACTCTTAAAAATTCATGAAGCGTGCCCAGCTGGCGCCGCCCCATTTTTTGAAGCAAATGCGGCAAATTATAACCCCAGAAGAGGTAAATGGCAAGATTTTGATAACAAGAAAAATTATGGAAGGAAAAGAAATTATGTTCACAAGAAAAGATCTCACCAGAAGTGGGATAAAGAAAGAAACAATGGGCAAAGTAAATCAATTGAGGATAAATGCTTCCGTTGTGGTGGAAAGGGTCATTGGTCACGCACCTGTCGTACCCCAAGACACCTAGTTGATCTTTATCAAGTATCCTTGAAAAAGGATGACAAACGAAAGAAAACAAATTTTGTTTTAAATGATGAAAATTCCACCACTCATTATGATGTATCTAATTTCTTTGAGGATCCTGAAGGAAATATTGGCTATTTGATCAATGATGGAATAGTTTGATATATGTATGTGTTTGTTAAGTATTCATGTGAATAATTTTACTGTGCATGTACTTCTACTCATTTTATTATTAGTATCATTTGTCTTTGAAGAAAAATGGCAAGGACATATTCTGAAGATATTTGCCTTGCGGATAGTGCAAGTTCGCACACTATTCTTAAAAGTACTATATATTTTACCCATCTTGTGCCAAAAGAAGAATATGTTAATACTATTATTGGCTCAGGCTATGTGATAGAAGGCTACGGAAGAGCTATAATTTTGTTTCCCGGAGGAACAAAATTTATAATAAATAATGCACTATTATCTACCAAGTCTCTGAGGAACTTGTTGAGTTTCAAAGATATTTGCCGAAATGGATATCATATTGAAACAATGAATGAGAAAAATCATGAGTATTTATGTATCACAACTTATGATTTAAATAAAAAGGTTATATTAGAAAAGTTACCCTCACTTTCATCTGGGTTGTATTATACCAAGATTAGTGCAATTGAATCACATGCCATTGTAAACCAGAAGTTTACTAGCCCAAATGAATTCATAACTTGGCATGATAGATTGGGTCATCCGGGAACAACCATGATGAGGAGAATTATTGAAAACTCTCATGGACATTCACTAAAGAACCAGAAGGTTCTTAAAACTATTGAATTTTGTTGTGCTACATGTTCTCAGAGAAAGTTAATTTTAAGGCCATCACCAGTAAAGATTGGATTCGAGTCCCCTGAATTTCTAGAAAGAATTCAAGGTGATATATGTGAACCTATTCATCCACCATGTGGATCTTTTAAATATTTTATGGTCCTGATAGACGCATCTTCGAGATGGTTACATGTGTGCTTATTATCTTCTCGCAACCTGGCGTTTGCGAGATTACTGGCTCAAATTATTCGATTAAAAATACAATTTCCAGAAAATCCAATCAAAGCAATTTATCTGGATAATGCTAGTGAATTTACTTTCCAAGCTTTTGATGCTTATTATATGGCTAATGGAATAAGTGTTGAACATCCAGTAGCTTATGTTTACACACAAAATGGGTTAGCAGAATCACTTATTAAACGCCTCCAATTAATTGCTAGACCCCTTACTTATGAGAACAAATCTCTCAACCTCGGTTTGGAGGCATGCTATTTTACATGCCGCAGCACTTATTCGTTTGAGGCCAACAAGTTACCACCAGTTCTCTCTTATGCAATTAGCTTTTGGCCAGCAGCCAAATGTTTCCCATTTAAGAATATTCGGGTGTGCGATATGTTCCCATTACACTATATGATCGCACCAAAATGGGACCCCAAAGAAAATTGAGGATATATGTTGTATATGATTCTCCTTCTATAGTGAGGTATCTTGAGATACAAACGAGAGATGTATTTAAATGCCAGTTTACGGATTGTCATTTTGATGAATCAAAATTTCTAACATTAGGGGGAGAGAATAAGCTTTCTGGAAAGGAACTTAATTGGAATGCATCATCGTTGATGCATTAGATCCTCGATCAGGGCAATGTGAACTAGAAGTTTAAAAGATTATACATTTGCAAAGAATAGCAAATGAATTGCCTGATGCATTTTTCGATACAAAGAGGATAACCAAGTCGTATATACCAGCGAAAAATGCTCCAATTCGAATTGATGTCCCAGTTGGACAAATTGCCACCGAAGCAAATACACGCCAGAAGCGTGGCAGGCCTGTCGGTTCCAAAGACAAAAATCATCGAAAGCGAAAAGAGGTAAATAATATTCCTGTTGAAAAAGACATAGTAGAGACACCTACAGTTGTCCAAAATTCTGATATAGTTTTAACACCAGAAAACGTTCAGGTATCTAAAAATTGTGAAAATGACGAGATCTCGATAAATTATGTCTTTACAGGAGAGAAATGGGACCGAAATAAGACAATTGTCAATGAAATATTTGCATATAATGTGGCATTAAATATCATGCATGAAAGTAAGGATCTTGAGCCAAGATCAGTCGAAGAATGTCGACAAAAAAATGATTGACCAAAATGGAAAGAAGTCATGAAGGCAGAATTAGACTCACTTACAAAACGTGAAGTCTTTGGACCTGTAGTCCGTACACCAGAAGATTTAAAACCTGTTGGATACCGATGGGTATTTGTGAGAAAACGAAATGAGAAAAATGAAGTTGTGCGCTACAAAGCTCGACTTGTGGCACAAGATTTTTCACAAAGGCCCGGTATAGATTATGAAGAAACGTATTCCCCTGTAGTGGATGCGATAACTTTGCGTTATTTGGTCAGTTTATCTGCATATCATAAACTGCATATGCATTTAATGGATGTGGTAACAGCCTATTTATACGGCTTATTAGATCGGGATATCTATATGAAAGTCCCTGAAGGACTGAAGATATCTAAACCATCTAATGAATATTCACAAGGGTTATACTCAGTCAAATTGCAAAGATCTTTATACGGTCTAAAGCAATCTGGACGAATGTGGTATAATCGTCTTATTGAGTATCTGGCCAAAAACGGATTCAAGAATGATGATATCTGCCCATGTGTTTTCATAAAGAAATCTGCATCTAGGTTCATTATAATTGCTGTGTACGTTGATGATTTAAATATCATTGGAACTCCTGAAGAGATTCCAACAATTATAAAAACTCTAAAAGAAGAGTTTGAGATGAAAGATCTTGGAAGAACTAAATTTTGTCTCGGCCTGAAGATCGAGCATATAAAAAATGGGATCTTTATTCATCAAATAACATACACAGATAAGATCTTGAAAAGATTTTATATGGATAAGTCACATCCGTTGAGTACCCCAATGATTGTAAGATTTTTGGATGTGGAAAAAGATCAATTCCGTCCTAAGGAAGAGAATGAAGATATCCTTGGTCTTGAAGTACCATATCTTAGTGCCATTGGCGTACTAATTATCTTGCTAATAATACACGACCTGATATATCATTTGCTGTGAATTTACTAGCAAGATATAGTTCCTCTCCAACCAGAAGACATTAGAGTGGAATCAAACAGATCTTTCGATATCTTCATGGAACGGTTGATATTTGGTTGTTTTATCCCTATGGATCCAAGTCACAATTAGTTGGCTATGCATATGCTGGATATTTGTCTGATGCACATAAAGGGAGATCTCAAATAGGATACCTATTCCCATATGGTGGTACAGTTATATCATGGAGGTCCACGAAACAGACGATTGCAGCAACATCCTCTAATCATGCCGAAATACTAGCGATTCATGAAGCAAGTCGCGAGTGTTTTTGGCTCGGGAGTTTGATCCAATATATTCTGTCATCATGTGGACTGATTGATCATAAGATAGCTCCAACTATCCTATTTGAAGATAATACAGCATGCATTGCTCAACTTAAAGGCGGATACATCAAAGGCGATAGGACAAAACATATTTCTCCAAAATTCTTCTTCTCTCATGATCTTCAAAATCAAGGGATAACTGATGTCCAACAGATCCGCTCAAGTGACAATCTGGCAGATTTATTTACAAAGTCACTCCCAAAATTCTCCTTTGAAAGATTGGTACATGAGATTGGGATGCGGCAATTTTGATATATTAAATGATGACGACAAAAGGGGGAGACTGTACTCTTTTTTCCTTGGTCAGATTTTTTTCCTATTGGATTTTTTTTTACAAGGTTTTTAATGAGGCAGTCCCATCACAAAGGATTTTGTACTCTTTTTTCTTCACTAAGATTTTTTCCTACTAGGTTTTTCTTTCGTAAGGTTTTAACGAGGCAATAATCCTAAATGGTCATCCAAGAGGGAGTGTTGTGATAAGATGTGGATGACCACATATGACTTAGGTGGGCTAACCTTCTCAATGCTGAAAGAATCATTTTACAAGACAAAATTTAATAAATGAAAGTTGAAAATGAAACCACCTTTCATGTATAAATAGAAGGCATGGTTAGATGCAATATACACACATCAATAAACAATTCTCTCTCTCTTTTGTATTGTAATACTTCTTTCACTCTCTTTATATTTTTTATATTATATTTATTACATCTTCCTTATTTATTTTTTTAATTATTTTATAACAGTTATAATATTTTGCACCATGCGAAGTTCACTTTTCTTTATCCATGACGTAAGCTACACTTAGTACCCATTATTTGAATGGGTGACCAGCCAACGACCTGTGTCCCTTGCGAGATGTGATTCATCAGTGACGGTGTCATCGAAATGTCGTGATTGAAATTTCGCAGCCTAAGATATTTTTGGTGGGGGGTCAAGACCATATTTCTTATTGTTCCGCTTTTTGAGAGAATGAATCTTGAAAACCTTTTAATAATGGACCATATATTGAGTTAGGAGTATATAATTGATTAAAAATATTTTCTCAAATAGAAACTTGCAAGAAAATTCAACTAAAAATAATATAGTTCTTTTTTTGTGTTAAGGTATAAATAATATGGATTTTTTTATTCAATGTATCTCCTAATCTAATAGATTAAGGACTAATTTGTCACGAATCTGAATTCTATTTAATGGTTTGTCGTTGGCTGATGAGTTACTGCATACACAAGATGAAAATCGAACTTCCGATACTTACTTAAGCGGACGAGTGAGCTGATCACTCAACCAACTAAAGTTTGTTTAATTAATATTGATTTAATATGAAATTTTTATATAAAGTGGCCCATCTCAGCTTCCTGCATTTCTGTTTTTTTTTTTTTTTTTGGGACAGATAACTTCCTGCACTTTTTAAGTTTTGTTCCAATGGTTATTAGCATTATGGGCCAAGTTTAACAATAATTTTAGAACATAATTCGAAGGTTTTTTTGTTTTGTTTTGGTCTTGGGTAATTCGAAGTTATCGGCAGAGAATAAGACATCGTCCCTTTAGGATATTGGGCCTTATAGGGGTTTTTTACCCATGATGGCCTTCTTTACCATTTTTGGGCCAAAGCCTCGAATAAAGTTTTGTGTATTTCTTTTTTTATTTTTTGAAAAAATTAAAGAATTCATCCAACAAATTAGATATTTTCTTAGGTAAATTATTAGTTATTTCATAAAAATCAGTAATTTACATATTTTCAGCCATTGTGATATATCCTTAATTCAGTTTAGAACTTCAATTTTTAAACCATTAAATTGATATGGAATCAAAATGTCTGTCATGATGATTTGAATTAGGAGACTCAAATTATATATTTTTGAACAATCATATTATTTCTATTAAAATACAAACTAACTGTTACTATAATTAATTAATAAATTATTTTAATAATTACAATATAATTCATATTAATTTATATATTAATAAATTCGAGCACAAATAGAATACAAATTCTAACATAAATCACATTATCCTTTATAATTTTTTTTCTTCCCCTTGTGTCCCTTACATCCAAAGAAAGCTGGCTTTGAGAAGTGAGACACCATAGTCCATAATATAAAGAGGAGACCAAAATTTTAGTTCGATTACTTCTTGCAAAAAATTGGCAATGCTTAACCATTTTCGCAAATTATTTTTTATATTGGAGGTGAAAATAGTGTATTTTAAAATTATGGATAATAAGAATATTATTTTTAAACGTGGAACTTTTTTATTTAAAATGTGGAAATCGGACCTTTCAATTTGTTTGAGAATAAAAATTGAACCATCCGATTTATGAAAAACAAAAAATCGAACATACCGATTTGTAAACTTTTTTAAAAAAAAATCATAACAAACAAATCCGACTCTCCGATTTGATATTTAAAAAAATTTTAAAAATCAAATTACAAAATAATCGGTAGGTCCGATTACTGATTCCCATATCAAAATAAAATACAGGGCAATTTACTCAAATAAATAACCTGCTTGAAATGTTTACCCAAATACATAAAATGGAATCCTCCTACGTGAATGTGCAAAACGAATTCTATGTAATCCGTGGCAAGTTAACACGGTTTTGGATTTATACGTAAATCGTGGGAGGTTCCAACGGTTTAGGAACATGACATGGCATGCATAACCTACCACGGTTTATGAAGAAGACGACATGAAGAGAAACCTTTGTGGCCTACCACGGTTTACGTTTATATATATATATATATATATATATATATATATATATATATATATATATATATATATATATATACATAATCCGTTGATGCACAACACAGATCATTTGGAAGCAATAAAAATTTTTGAAACCTTCATAGTTGAGAGAGTTTGAGAGAGAGGGTGGGAGGATTTGCTCAGGTTTGAGTGAGGAGTCATGGAGGATTTTACATATATTTTTAAAATATAATATTTTTTATGAAAGTAAATTGATTCAGAATAAGTCAGAAATAATTTTTAATACATTAAAAATTGCATTAAAAATATTTTCAAAATGCATTAAAATTTGTTTCTGACTTACTCCGAATCAATTTACTTTCATCAAAAATATTTTTCGATCAACAGTAACTTTTAAGTGTGTGTTTGGATTCACATTGGGGAAACTGGAGTTTGAATGGAAGTGATTTTGTAGAATTGATTTTGGGTAGAAGTGAGTTTGTGCCAACATGATTTATGTTTGGCAAATTTTATTAAAATTGATTTTGATAAAATAAATATTGTTTGGATAATATTAGTTAAAATCACTTCAAGATAAATAATTAATTAATTACTAAAAAAATATAATATTATTTTTTTAAATATATTTAATTATTTTATATTTTTTAGTATCTTTTATATAGTATTTTTTTTATAGTACTCTATTTTAGTATATTATAATTTTTTATTATTATAATAAAAATTAATATTTATTGATAAAATTAAAAATAACATATAAAAATGACAACTTTTTAAATATTTTTTTATAGTAAAAAGTAATATTTATTTATTAAATTAAAAATAATATATAAAATAACATATTTTAGTACTAAGTACTCTAAATAATTTTATTTTTATTATTATTTTAGGTTCTAATTTTTTACAAGTTAGATTTGTTAAGTACATAAACCGTGGGAGGTTACAGGGATTTATGCTTATTGAAACTTGTTCATAAACTGCGGTAAGTTATCAGGTTTTATATTCATAGCGTTTTCTTCATAAACCGTGGTAACCTACCACGGTTTATGTATGTCATGCCATGTTCCTAAACCGTTGGAACCTCCCACGGTTTACGTATAAATCCAAAACCGTGTTAACTTGCCACGGATTACATAGAATTCGTTTTGCACATTCACGTAGGAGGATTCCATTTTATGTATCTGGGTAAACATTTCAAGCAATTTATTTATTTGGGTAAATTACCCTAAAATACATGCACACACCAACAGAATTGAATGCCATACATTTATCTTCCGTAATACAAATTTTTAGCTGCCATAATTCACTTCTATTTTCGTGCAAGTAGCTCCTTTGGAATGAGATGTTACAGTTTCTTGCTTTTTTGTTGTTTACTGTCTTTTCTTAATAAAGTTTGGTAGGACGTGTATTCTGAAAATGATTTAGACAAAGTCTAATTGCAAAAGGAAGAGCGTCAAATTATTCCTCATGTGATTCATGTTTGTCGTGGTTGGAAACTGTAGGTGAAATAATATTTTTAAATGATTCTAAAAATTTACCTTTGTTTTTGCTTTCAAAAATTAATTTTGCTTATAAAACTGGATGTGCATTTAATCTGTGTTGTTTCATTCTAAATTAAGTCCTGTCCTGTGATTTAAAAGCTTTTAAAAGAGGTCATAAATTAACAAAGGTACCATATAAACGATTCTAACTTAAGTAAAGCACAAACTTAACTAATACTATGAATCATTTTGTGCTATTTAAAAGCGATTAAGATTAGTTCCAAATCGTATAGTTTTGCATTTCTTCAAAAAGAAATAAAATGTACGTGCATTTACCAAATAATCCCTTAACTCAAATCGGTATTCGGTGGTGGTATATCCGTATATTTATCTGTCTCCTACGGCGGCTTCATTGGTGCATCCAAAATGGAATGCAACGTTAAAGTACACCGCCAAAATGACCAAGTCCACTTTACTACGGCGCGTATCCAGCACTCGCCTTTCTTTGGGTTATTTATCAATACTGTCACTATAATAAATTAATAAGGTGACCCAATTAATAATATTCCATCAAATTTCTTTTGAGGGGAAGATATTGATAAAATAAAAAAAATTAATTAAATTAAAATAATAAATTTTACATATAATAAAATATTATAAATTTAATTATAATTAATTTATTAATTTATTATTTTATAATTTTTTATTTTAGAATTCTTTTTTAATAATATATAAGTAATAATAATATGTGAATAAAGACATTTTTTAGTTAAGTTTTGATCCTCTATTTTTTAGTTTTGGTATTGTGTTTTTAGTGGTATTTTTTAATAATATTGAGGTTTAATGTGTTTTTTATGTAAATATTATAAATCTAAAAATTAAATTTGTAACTTTTAGATTTTATTTTTTAAGATATGCAAATTTGAGAGTTAAATTTATATTTTAATACTAAAAAATTTTTAAATATGCAATTCGAATTTTTTATTTATTTTATATTAAAATAAATATTTTAATACAAATTAGACCTTCTAATTTATGTACTAATTTATTAAAATTAAAAAATTAAAATTTATATAAAAAAAAACACATTAATTTAACCATATGAATTATATGCGGTCCTTTTCGTTTTTTTTTTCAAATTAGCCTTGATCCTCTGGTGTGACAAAACGTACAGAAGCCAAATAAAATTTTTTTATTGGGAAGAAAGTGTTGGAGCGAGTAGATGCACGCGCAGGGGAAGTTTGCGTGGAACTTGGTTGAGACTTGTGAGGTTGATTAGCGTTTCTGAGAGCTGTGTTATTATTAATGTATGGGAAACATTTCAAGTGCACCAGGGAGCACCGGTACACCAATTGTTTTAACCGTTGATTTTAATTAATATATATTATATATATTTTTTATAATTCAGATCAACGGTTAAAACAACTGGTACACTGGTATTCCCGGTGCACTTGAAATACTTCCGTATGTATGTTATATTATTTTGTTGGTGAAAACTGAAAAGAGCTTGTTGTGTTGTGGTTGTGCCACTCCCTCTCTTCAAAAGATATGTTGGATTTTGGAGAGGAGCTGAGCTTAGAGAGTTCTAGGATCCCATGCCTCATTTGGATTCAGCTCATTGTTTTCTTCCTTCTCCTTGCTCTCTTCTTTCTCCTTTCTTTTGATGATTCTTCCACCGCTTCTCCTTCTTCTGCATCTGCATCTCCATCTGCTGCCACCAGTCTTCTTCGTCAAAAATCACTAGTCAACGGCAACAACCACCACCACCATGTTTCTACCTCCACCGCTCTCACCAACCGTCTTCAGCATACACGGGTACACGTCTAACCTACCTTCAGCTCCCCCCATTCTTCTTCTTTTTGCTTTTGCCTTATACCCTTTTGGATTCTCATGCATCTCCCACCATAAAGATCTTATCTTGTTCTCTCTCTTGTTTTCTTTTGGAGTAAGTCTAGAATATGAGATCGCTTTGACTTGAAGAAAAAACACGACTTTTTTTTTCTTGCGTTTTTTGTTTTTGTTTTTCCTTCTTAATTTGTACTTTAACTATTGTAACAATTTGTTGTTATTTTGGTACAAGTTGATTTCTTTTGTTACTTGGGGATACTAGATTGTGTCTCTTCATCTCTGTGAGAATAATGTTAAATATAGTGAATTCAGAAATCACAACATAAAATTATCCTCCGTTCAAATCCACCCTTCAAATTGGGCTTTGACTTCAAAAGCTGTTTCTCTGAATTGGAAATGGAGGATGCAGCTTCTGAAATGCCCTTGACTAGTTGGTGAGGGTACCTCATTTTGTGACTTTTCAGGATTAGGAAGGAACTGTTCCAGTTTCATATGGGACAAATATCGGATTAAAAAACATTCAAGGTTAAAATCCGACTAATCTCCTTACTATTTTGTTGTGATTTAACCATATGTTATCAATCTCGTACCTTCAATAACGAATACTTATAATAAATTTACAACAAACTTGCTAAATTAGGCTCCATGTTTTATTAGGTATGTTAAGTTGTTAACACAAAATAAATGAACGCAATATCATTGTATATTTGTATGTTGTATTTGCCTCTAAAGCCCACCTTAACAAATGTTTTTAAACTTTGGTTGTTACATTCACACTATGATTTTACCATTTAAGATACCATATATATTCTAAGCTCTAAATCATTGACCTTTTGAGCTTTCCCATGTAAATGGTCTCCTAAAAACATCCCTAAATCGGTGAATAAACTCGATTTGATATCTGTGTGCTGGTTGAATCAGAGTCATGACTTCATCTATTGAAGTATTATATCCAATCTACTGAGAGTATGATGGAAAATCAACTCCTCTTTTGCCAATAAATACAAAGCAACACTTAATAGCCCATTCTCCGTGTTCATTAACTTCTTGCTGTCCTTTTCCTTATTTGGAAAAAATAAAAAGTAAGAAATTCTGTTGATGAGTTGCATTTGTCATTGCTATATAACATTGTTGGAATTGTGATCTTTGCATACTTAATTGAACTTGTGTTAGAAGTTAAAATGTTCCTATTAATGTATGTATTGTTTTGCATGAGACTAAAAATGAGAATTATGTTGTACCATGGGCAGGGGGCAGAGAACTTAAGTATAAAAGGTGAGATAGAAACAAGCTCAAGCACAAGGACAGTGAGAGAAGAGATTGCAGAAAGAGAGGGTTCACCATTGTATTTCCTTCACCCTTGTCATTATTTCAAATTAGCTAGAGTAGCATTTCTCAAATGTCTTGGATTGGATTCTACTGAATCTGATAGTCCTCCAATCCGAAGGCCTAGGAAAAGAAAAGAGAGTTAGTTGATTATCAAGATTGTATATGTTCCTTGTCATTTATCATGATAAGAAAGTTCCATTATTATTCATTTTTTTTTAATTTGGTTCTTTGTACTGTTCTCCTCCATAATTTCATGTTACATAAGGTTTAAGGAGAAGTTTCCATCCTTGTGGAATAATGAGGTTTCCACTATATAACATCATCAGAATAAAGATAAGAGGGAAAAGAATTGAAGTTGTCGACTCGAACAAACTAATTTCTTAAATTTTATCAATCAATAAATAAAAAACCAATGTCTTAATTTTCACTGAAAGGCTTTATATAATATACCATTATATTAATGGACATTAATATTAAATATAACATAATAATATAAAGTTTCAAATTTACCAAGATGATATGGATTTAACTTTTGGGATTAACAAAATAAACTTGTATACATTACATATGATGAAAGATATTTTAGAAGTAAAAATTTGTATATAATGGTAGATATATTAGCCATGATGGTGCCATCTTCCTTAGAAAAAGTATATGAATCTCGTTAACTATAATTATAAATATATATATTTAGTAACTTTCAACAAAGAATTTGATTGGTTTATATATGTTTTTAGTATTTTCCAACAAAGACTTTGATTGGCTTATACTGTTTTCAACATAATAAATACATTTGACTCGTATATTGTGTTTTAAGATTAAGAAAATAATTAAGAGAATTATTAGTAGTATATATTATTAGTTTATGGTGGATTCTATGGTGTAGAAAGGAAATTGTTTCTACATGTGTAGAAGGATAGGTGTCAATGCATTAGTAGTTTATGTTGATGGTTCTTGGATGGGGAAGAATTAATTAGAGTACACAATTGTTGATTCATTGGACCAAAAAACAAGAGTGTATGACATTATATCTATATCATAGAGACAACTTATTAGGTTTTTTATTTTAATAAATTAAATAAATGTTTTATTTATTAAAATAAATAATTTAAAAAATTATTACCATGTAGACGGGATATATGTATTTATAAATATAAAAATATATTTTATAAATAATAAAAATATTAATAATTTAAATTAGACCAAACTCTTAAAATAGAACATTTCAATTAATATGGAAGGTGGACGATCTTAACCGTACTACTTCTATCCACGGCGTTTTTATTAGAATTTACACTAAATCAATTCAAATAATAATAAGGCGGATTCGAATCCCCAACACTTGCTTAAGCAAACTAGTGAGCTAACCACTAGACCAAGTTCATTAATTAGTTAGTTAAAACCGCCTATTTTTTCTATTATTTTAAACTGTTCATCTTTTCTATTATTTGAAACTGCTTATCTTTCTTATTATTTGAAATATTCTATTTTTAAGAGTTTGATTTAATTTAAATTATTAATATTTTTTATTATTTTCAAAATTATATTTTTATATTTACAAATACACATATCTCGTTTACAGTAAAGAGATATATGAAATTAAAAATACACATATCTTGATAAGGATAAAATTATCTCGTTTACAGTATAAATAAGATAAGAAATGCTGATATATTTTTTAATAATTTTTAAAATTATTTATTTCAGAAAATAAATATTTATTTAATTTATTAAAATAAAAAATTCTCACATATTATTTGGTTTATTGTTAATAAATATGTGTATCACTAATCATATTAGAATTAAGTCCATTAGATGAAAAAAATTTGAAAAAAATAATATTTTTAATATTAACCAAATATTTTCATAGAATTTTAAAAAGAAAAATCTGGAGACTAACTTACTTTCACTCTTAAATTATTACTATTAAAAAAAGAATGTATAATTTAAGTAATAGGTAATTACTATTCATTTACTGTGGTTAACAAATTTAATTGTTTTTATAATTATATGTCCTAAATATATTACTAATTATTTTATTTTTAATATTTTACATGTTTTAATTTATAAATTGAATTGATTATTTACTATAATTAAGGTATCCCAATTTTTTAGAAAAAATATTTAACTTTGAACAAAAGACTAAATTAGAACGATATAAATGTTTTAGACAAAAATAAAATATTTTTTCAATTGTAATTGAATGAATCGAAAGCATTAAGGACATTAAGGACATTAAGGACAAAAGTATATTTTACCCTATTATTAAATATTTGAAAATATTTTATTTTTATCTAAAACATTTTATATCGTTCTAATTTAGTCTTTTGTTCAAAGTTAAATTTTCTTCTAAAAAATGGGATACCTTTAATAATAGTAAATTATCAATTCAATTTATAAATTAAAACATGTAAAATATTAAAATATAAAAATAATTAGTAATATATTTAGGACATATAATTATAAAAACAAATTAAATTTGTTAACCACAGTAAATGAATAGTAATTACCTATTACTTAAATTATACATTCTTCGTTTATAATAGTAATAATTTTAAGAGTGAAAGTAAGTTAGTCTCCGAATCTTTTTCTTTTTAAATTCTATGAAAAATATTTTGGTTAATATTAAAAAATATTTTTTTTTCAAATTTTTTCATCTAATGGACTTAATTCTAATTTGATTAGTGATATACATATTTATTAACATAATCAAATAATATATGGGAATTTTTATTTAATAATTAAATAAATATTTTATTTTTGAAATAAATAATTTTAAAATTATTAGGAAAATACATCAGCATCTCTTATCTTTTTATACTGTAACGAGATAAATTTATCTGTATCGAGATATGTGTATTTTTTCAATTTTCATATATCCTTACTGTAAACGAGATATATGTATTTGTAAATATAAAAATAATTTTTGAAAATAATAAAAATATTAATAATTTAAATTAAATCAAACTCTTAAAATAGAATATTCAAATAAAGAAATAAGTAGTTTCAATAATAGAAAAGATGAGCAGTTTCAAATAATAGAAAAATAGGCGTTTTAACTAACTAATTAATAAACTTGGTCTAGTGGTTAGCTCATTAGTTGCTTAAGCAAGTGTTGGGGATTCGAATCCCACCTTTTATTATTTGAATTAATTTAGTGTAAATTCTAATAAAAAACGCCGGTGGATGAGTAGTACGGTTAAGATCGTTCACCTTTCATAGTAATTAAATGTTCTATTTTTAAGAGTTTGGTCTAATTTAAATTATTAATATTTTATTATTTTTATAAAATATATTTTATATTTTATAATATATCCGTCTACATGGTAATAATTTTTAAATTATTTATTTTAATAAATAAAATTTATTTAATTTATTAAATAAAACCTAATAGTTGTCTCTATGACATAGATATAATGTCACACACTTTTTTTTTGTGGGTCCATGAATCAACAATTGTGTACTCTAATTAATTCTTTCCATCTAAGAACCATCAACATAAACTACTAATGCATTGACACCTATCTTTCTACACATGTAGAAACAATTTCCTTTCTACACCATAGAATCCACCTTAGTTTATTACTCAACAATATATGTAATTGATGTGATGGGCAACTTGCGGTGGTGCCAATGGTTTTTGTTGATTATTATAAAATTTGGATGGTGAATGTTGAATTGAGACAGCCGACCAAGGCGACCATTGGACCCAATCACCCAACAATCCAACATGCATGATGTTAGGTAAAAAATTAGAGTTGTAATTTTAAAATCAAGGCTGCGTTTGGCAGCAGATTAAAAAGGCAGTGGGCGTAACAGCTTTGCGTTCGCATCAAAGGTCACGCCATATTTATCATTTATGCACTTCAATATAGGATCTTGTTACTGGAAAGATACGGTGGGTGGGGGACCCCCTCTCAATTAAGGTTCAAAACCAAGATAGCTGAATCATTAATGCCGTTTTTGCTCGTGTTTCTCCACCATTGTTCACTGTTTAACTTGCAAGGAAATCAAGAATGCTCCCTCCATGTACTACAAATGCCGAAATGCTAGCTCCAGTTATACTTGGAAGTCCAATAATTCAATGAAAATCTTATATTTTTGTAGATATTTCAACAAGCCGTTTTTGCTCGTGTTTCTCCACCATTGTTCACTGTTTAACTTGCAAGGAAATCAAGAATGCTCCCTCCATGTACTACAAATGCCGAAATGCTAGCTCCAGTTATACTTGGAAGTCCAATAATTCAATGAAAATCTTATATTTTTGTAGATATTTCAACAAGATACTAGCAATAAGTTTATTTTGTAATTGTAATTATCCCGTTGGAAACTCATGCCACTTATATTTAAGCTAATTTGATATGATAAATCAATAAAATACACTATCATTTATATTTTACAAAATTGAAGACTCTGACTAAAACCAAGGATGCATAACTAAATGATTGAATTGGTCAAAATTTATGCTCTACAAATAGTAGGTGATTTGATCCCAACTAAATCTACCAGCATGAAATCTTACGTCTCTTTACAATGATTTCATTCGGCTGATTTTGAAGTCCAAGCTTCTCAGCGCTGGGCTCTAATACAAATCACCAATGATTGATATGACATGATATCCAGCAGGCGGTGCAAGCTTTTGAGATTTTTGCAATTTCTTTGGCTCTTTTCAGTACTCATCTGCTGTATCACCTGAAGATGGTGTGTTCTTCCTATATGGTAGTTGCTGTTGCACCTAGTCAAAGTTTGCAACCATGTTATGACATTCCTTGTATGACAATGACCAACGGATCCAAATATGGAATACATGTCAATCAGAACAGAGTCTGATGAGACATGCAGATTAGGTTCAAGTTTCCTGAGTGGATAGTGGATAGTGCTTTGCTTCAGTTGCACTCTACATAATGGCTGCATTCAAAGTTTCGAAACAAATCCAGTGAACAATGAAGAAATGCTTGGGGATTTTCCTTGCCGCTGACATCGCGAATTTCACATAATCATGCACTCTGGCATAGCCTATAAATTCCACAATTCACATTGGCGAGTTGCTGGCAACACATTAACCCCCCAAAACACATATTCACCTCAAGTATTATGCAAGAGCACCTAGCCATTTTCTGAATAATATTCTATCATGAATCCTTTCCAACTACTTCCATTCACCGTTCACCCTGTTTTTTGACATTTGGTTCCTATCCGCACGCTACTTTTCAAGCATCGCCTTTATGGAGAAGCAAATAATCAGTCGCTAGCTGGCTCAACTTCCACCTGGGGCCAAGTAACTGCAAAAAAGAAAGCTCCTTAGCCCGTCTTTTCATCCATTCTGCGAACACTAGTCACTGTTGTGTTGCAAAAGAAACATCTCTGGCAATTCAGTAGATGCCTGGTTATACAGCCATAGCAACACTTGTGTAAACAAGGTTCAATCAAGGCATCCACTTCATATGTTACACATATGCAGCATATTCTATCCTCAGCATCAGTTTCACCCACACAATCCACTTTCTCAAGTTGTTCCACAATGCGGCAGGTAAGGAGGCTCAGAAAATTCTCAAGCGGCTCATATTTTGCAGCATAAGCGTCCCCACTAGAAGAACCATCCTGGAAAAATCAAGAGCACAAAGCTGTTAACCATCAGTCTCAAAGAAAACTTACACTCAGGACTCAACAAACTTAGAAGCCTGTCGAGTATAATTCTAATTTATAGAATTAGCTAGCACCAAAAGTTGGAGAAAAAGGTAATTGGCCTCGGTTAAATGATACTAACATGAAGTTGCATTAAGAGAATACAAGGCATTAAGATTATTCAAGAATCAATAGCATAAATTAAATGGTGACGCAACTAACCCAGTTAAAATCAAGAAGATATTGGAATCCATAATGGACAGTATTTGGACAGTCCATGCTTGCAAAAACATCCACGAGATAGTTGTTTTCTTGAAATTCTGCCAAGTTGGTAGCATCCAACAAATTTAAGATCATCCCGACAAGGGGAGCCAAAATCATGCCCCGGTTTACTTTCTCTGGAGATTGACCATTTCGTCTAACGGACCTGAGATTATTATTTTAGAAAAGAGAGTCAGAATTCAGCCAACCAACATGGTTCCATTTAAAAAGATTGTTACAATAAGATTTGACTACCAGTAAGAATAACAACCAATAACTTGAATAAGAATTTTAATTCAATAGCAAACCATAAAACCAAGTTTCAAGTCACAGGATCAGGACTTACATGTCAAAAAATTCAGCATCCGCTGCAGAGATAATGTTATTTAAGATAAACACAATCAACTCAGTTAACCTCCGCAAGTTTGTTTCTGGTCCTGACAGGAATGCTTGAGGAATCTCACGAGTGCAGAACTCTAAAATCCTTGCAAGATTACATGAAAGATCAAATATGACAGAGCATTTCCTTTGTTGAAACTCTACTACCTGAAAAGGCATGTTTCAACAATAAATTAATTGAATTAGAGAGTTATATCAAAATCAACCATGAAACTCTAACTTTGCAAGCACAGAAAACAAGACAAGCTGCAAACTCAATAACGGATGAAACAGATATTCATACCTGGTATTTTTCTTGCATTTCTCTAACAGAAACTGAAAACTCAGTCATGGTCCAACTAAGTGTATTAAATAGACGATTTAGAAAAGCTGAAAACAATCCTTCATCATTTGTGCAAGCTTCTTTTAGCAACCTCTGCATTGGATTAAGAGGCAACAGGGGAAAAAATTGAGTGAAAAACAGACCCATGCAAAATTACAGGTTAACAAAATAATGATATCACATACTTGGAAAAGAAATGATGATGAAGATGATTCTCCATTTTTCGAAAAACCGAAACCAGAACCCTTGCATAATCGCAGAAGTATGTTTGTAACTGGGATCCAAGATCTGTTATCAAATGCTGACAGTAAAGCCTTTGGCATTCTATGGGTGGCTGCCTCATTGCTCTCAAAAGCAGTCAAATACTCCCTGTACTGAACCAGGACAGATATAGACTGAAGAAGAAGATCCCTAAGATCTGCACTCGATATTCTTGGATCATTGAAATGAGTGACAACAAAGGTAACCTGATTTAAGATAACCAATTTGTATACTTTAGAACCCAATACCCATTATACAAAGACTAAAAATGTAGATTAATTTGTAGATTTTGGATCATGCATAATGGAAAATAATAAAATTCCATCATATCAGAGGAGTGCATAACTCTAGAATACCGACTTATATCTGCTAGGGCAATAACAATGCCATTGGCCTAAAAATGCATTTACTCAAAATGCACAGCAAGAGATATCCACCTTCCAAGTACGTCTTTACATGCAAAAATAACATCCAATATTGAAAAACCTAGAAGAAAATGGAGAAATAAGTTTGAAAAGAAGCACATACAAATGAATTAAGTCCTCGCTTAATGAAACTTGTGGATGGAGCAAGCGGAGGATCACTTTTCCGCAATACATGAAAGCAATCAACCTGTATAAGGAATCAAAATTAACATAAATACTAAAAGATACTTAATTATTGATAGCATGCTTGGGACAAGCATGATCTTAGGATATAATATTATTGATTTTATATTTTCAAAATCTATCACAAAAAGCTTTTGATTATAAGCTATGTTTGACCCAAAATAAGCTTAACCTCAACTCATATTAGAGGAATTAAAAATGTCTGCAAACTGTTTATAGAAAAATCGCACAAGCCCAATTCTTAGAAAACTTTGTACTTCTTATGATTCTTTGCTCAGCAGGGCCACAAAGTGTATCGAAGGCCGAGGACAATATGTCGGACAGATGAGCAACATAAACATCAGAGAAGGAGAGAGAATTAAAAAAAGAAACAAATTAACACTTGTTGTTTTTCTGCATCTAGCTGAAGCAAAAAGATGATTGCTTATTTACCAGAGCTTCCAAGTAATATTCAGGGACATAGACAAACACAGAATCCATATTGCTCAAAACCAGCAGCAACTGGACAACCCACATGCAGAGTGCAAACATTCCTCTTTGCTTCCATCGTGCAAACAGAGAGATGCGAAACCTGTGAAACAAGATGCCCCAAAAAAACCGAGAATGTCAGGAAAACCAATAATATACAGCTCAGGGTTCTCAAGAAATAATATTTATTTTCTTCTTGTAAAGAATATTAATAATTGAGAAGCATCCAGAAAAATATAAATGCACTTCAGAATAAAGTACAAATCACTGAGGACCAAAACATATATGTTAGGTCTTCAAGTTTTATCAGGATATCATCCTGAAAGCTTTTATAATGCTGACCAAACAAATGAGAGGTTATAAAGATGTTCAAAATGTGCCATCAGTTTCAATAACTTTAATGCTTTATACACACCCAGTGAGCCTCGGCATAACAATAACAACAATCTAAATTTGAAACTAATAACAAAACATAACTATAAGTTAATCATAATGTAGTTTGCCAAAAAGTGGAAACATATACATAAGATAATAAAAGTAGAAATAAATAAGATTAGTTGAAAAGCTCCTCTATATGTCATCTTACCAAGCACAATGCCTGACGCAATCAATAACCTCTTCTCTATACTCATTCCGGGCTTCCTTCAAAAGCTTCAGTTGCCCACTGCAGGCTCCTTCTCTTATTTGTTTATCAGTTTCCTCCAAAAGTAAGATTGACTGTGCCTGGTGTGTCATGTAATATGATGCCTACAAAATGGGAAGAAACCTCAACGTTCAAGACAAGAGTCATGGATTTTTTGGAAACAATTAAACCATTGAGTACAACATATGCAAGAACTGAATCATGGGAATCAAAAGAAGATTGTCATAATTGGTTCCACTTTTACGAAAAACATTATTTTCTAGCAATTACTCAGATAATTTCTCATCATAAATAAAGATTCTCATCATAACTGACATGTAAGAGTTGAGGATAACAGCTATAAACAGTTGGGGTAAATTATACCGCCATTCTTGAGGGTTGTATAGTTGCAGTCACCCTTCCTCTTGTTTCAGGAATTACATTCACCTATTTCATTACAATATCCTCGAATCCCCCCCCCCCCCAAAAAAAAAAAACACAGTATACATACACTCGGCCATCTGTAAAACCAATTTCTGAAACAAGGAGGCCTGTAAGGGAGGTCACCATAATTTAACCAAGGAGTTAAACACTTCAACTCAGGGACTTCGATTTAGACATCAGTTCCTTTTTGCCTAACACAGCATAAAACTTGACCCTAAAACAATAGGATGTAACCTTAGTGGAGCACAACTAGTTATTATTGGGTTAGGAGACTAGCTTGTGTAGCACCACCACAACCCCTTTACATTTTTCATTCTCAATTTCTATTAGGTTAAGCCATTTCAAAGAAATATCCTATGCATAAAAACTCATTACGTATTTATAAATTTGATCAACCTAATCCCCTCAAGACCTCACCTGCTTAAAATTTGATGCAAGACCAACATGATACAACCACAGCAAAACATCAAGTAGCTCTTCTTCTAGTAGTGCAGCTGTAGGCATATCAATATCCTTTGAGACGGTTTTTGTATGGTGCATCTGTCGGTAACCATACTCAGGTTCAGATTGATCACTGGAGGCAGATTTATCAGTTATCTCATCTTCCAAACTGCCCTCACTGCATTCAGCAGTGACATGAGCAGACCTCTCTGGGATAGAACTACAATGGCCACGAGAACCTTTGGCTCTGTATTTGGCAGGATCCTTCAAGTTTCTTGAAAAATCAGAATCATAACTAGAACAACAGCAGGGCTTCTGCCTGCTTGAATGAGTAACTCTGGTTTCTTCATCATCCATGCAGCCTTCGTCCCATCTAACCACTTCCATTTCATAATCAATCACAGGGTGTACTTTTGATAAGTGGCTATAGGATCCGCCAAGCCTGGAAATATCAGTTTTAAGCGGATCATTTTTCACTAACAAACTAACAGGGAAGCTTTGTTCACCACCTCTATGTAGAAAACCAGTATCTGATTTGCAGCCCTTTAACCAGCCACAGATGTCACCCAATTCAAATCCTTCAGATAGGAAATGGAGTATCACTGAATAAGTTGAAACAAGAACTGAATTGCTAGAAACTCCTGGGGGCGGGACATTTCTGTCTGCACCTCTGTTCCTTAGTAAAAGGCTTTGTAAAAATGTTCTAAAAACAGACCCAGGCAACTGAGGAGGCGTTGAAGGTGGTATAAACTGTATCACTAAGCGACAAAGATCCCTGTGCTTCTCCTCAATCTGCACACGGAAGAGTAGATTAATAAACTGTGAACGGGGTATCCCGCAGAACAATAATTCCAATAACTTAACCCACAATGTCAACTGGGAAAAAAAAAAGAATATTCTTGAACATAAAAAAACTGTAGAGCAATGAAACCACTTCATTAATAGCATGATGTTGTATTTTATATAAGCCTAATGTTTACATGATAAAGTGAGACTAAGTTCATTTGTATAGTTCCCTTGTTGCATCTTCACAGCTCTCCAACAGAAGGATAAAGATAATTTAGGCAAAGAATATTCAATTCAAATATTCTGACTGAAAATGAAGTTACACGGCCAAGCAGAAAGAATTTACCTTGCTGATTGATTCAGATAAAGCTGTGGTTGTCAACATCATGTTGTCTGCATAAGTTGCATCTTCACATGAACCAGGCCACCAAACAGTCGGTATCAAGGACTCGAGATCATGTTTGTTCGGAGCCTTTTGTGACAGAAAACCTTCAAACATGAATTCAAATTCTGGTGACTTCCACCAAAGCACCATAAGTTCCTCTCGTCTTAATAAATGACAGGCCAAGGCGAGGTGAGCATATGATCCAGAATAAGGACATTCAGTGAGAACTAATGGGGCTATTTTACAACCACCGGAAAGAGCATCTATGATGTTTTCAAACAGCAAATGTGAACCTTGAAATTGTAGCAGAACGTCAACAACTTTATCCAGGCTTGAATAATCATGGGGTGCAGGCAATCTAAACACATCAAACAAGAAAGACAGCACTGGACCCCAAACCATATACTCTTTGTTGCCAGCATCTGCATCAAGTTCATAGAAAAATTCCCTAGCTATTGCATGAGAGACAGGATGAAAAAATTCTTCCAATGAAAGAAACCTCTTTACTCTTCTCAATTTCTGAACTAAAGAATACTCAGACCTCTCCACAGAATGCATATCCAACAGCCTTGACCAACATTCCAACAACCTGGATACAAAGTAGGTCTTGCACGGGGGAGCCTGGAGAGGACAGTAACCTTCAATTGGAAACTTAAAGGGGCGGCCCCCAAAATTCAATTCACATCTTTCACCCTGGGAGAGAGAGATCGCAGGATAATACCCAAAACCAGGACCCATTTTTCGTATCCCCCGGAATGCCACCCCAAGTGGATTACCGTTCCTGAAGAATAGTATTTCATCACATTCTAAATCTACGCAACACCCAATGACATCGCCAACAACCCATGACTGACCATAAGTCTCAGCATCCTTGTTCCATTTGCTAACTCTTTTCCCATCATATGCATATGAATCATCAGCATCACCAACACCTTTATGATCGGTGAAAGGGCAAGAAATAGTAGCCCAACCCAGCTGCTGTATACCTGACGTCTCTAATATAACTTCATACATCCATTTTCCTTTCCAAACACAAACATTGGCCCTGGCACTACTGAAATTCGCCAAGCTTTCTACAAGCAAAGGCAGTTTAATGATTGTAATATCACCACATATGCTGGAACTTTCCAGGCCAACAATCCCAGATCCACCTCCAGCAATAAAAATCCCATCTCTTTCACCACATGAATCCCTGGATTTTGCATTAAACCTAGAGAACTCATTCCTAATGATGGAGCGGATAAAGTTGCTGTCAATTGGATCAGTCACTGGATTGAGTGATCTGTTGGGAAGACCAAACACATATTCAAGGGTTCGTTCCACAGATTCATGACCCAAATCATCACAACAAGAAAGAAGCCGAGTCTTCGATGAATTATCTTTCTTGTCCTCATCATTCAGTATCACTGCCAGACCAGCTGAAAACCCACCAAGACGCAGGCCCTCTTCACCCATCTGTGACAGACACACAAGGCACTATCCCTCTCAGCTACCCCTTTAGGCAGCTGACTGTTCTTCCAATTTCAAATTCCCTTCCCACAGCAAAAGTCAATCGCAGCACTCAACATATAAACATGATCCATGCAAAAAAACCAAACTGTGGAATAATCAGTACGGCGTGAGAGGACTTCAGAGGCAAAACTCAAAATAAGACATCAAAAAAGACAAATGCACAAAAAAGCATCAAAATTTGCCGAAAACTTAGAATGAAAAAAAAAAACTGGGGAAATTGCACAAGCCACCTTAACCAAGCAAAAATTAGCTAACTGGGCTCCAATTTCTCACCCTCTCATCTCATCACTTTTATTGTACAATTAGCGAAAAAAAAATAATAGAATAAGAGGTGATTGATTATGGGGAACGGAGAAGGTTGAAGACATGATTGTGATGAGTACTAACAAGTAAATGAAATACTAACAAATGTTGGAGATTAAACATGTTGGGACTGCTGGATTCTTCAATTTAAGTTTTAATGGCGTAACCAAAAAGACTAGCTCCTAATAGCGCCCCAATTAATAAGAAAAAGGCTTCCTAGTTGGCATAATCTAACTAATTAATTAATTAATTAATCAAATAAAATAACAGGAAAAACTTACAGATGCGGTTCGTGCTGTGGACAAAGGCAAGGCGGCGAAAGGTAGCTAACTAGCTAGGGTTTTCAGAGGCACCATTGATTGGACTACAGAAGCACTTATTACATATTCCGTTATTCACAGTAAACAATAGGAGACCGAATAAGGAGGAACAGCGGCTTGTAATAATCAAAATAAATAAATAAATAATAAAATTATTATTTTCTTTTTGTGCTTTTTGGTGGCAAAAAGTTTGGGGGTGGAAAGTGAAGGGAAGTCCGTGTGAATGAGCACCGGAAAACGTGGGTAAGGAACGGGCACGTGTCGATGATAGGAGCTGGGGGTGACTGGTTGTGAGTAGTGGCGGCGCTAATGAAGGTAGGACAAGTGTGTTGAGTTTTGCGTGATGTTTCTGTGGCTGAGGAATTGCAGTGCAGGGAACAGTGATGGGTGCGTATTAGTGAAGGATCTTTGTCATGTGTTGTGTTGTGCACTTGTGCTACGTGTGTGCGTCGAGCGTCTCTGTGTGCGCCTCTCACCGGGAATGGGTTTGGTTCGGTTCGGTTCGATGCGGTGCGATACTTTTTCTTTTGGTTTTAAGCGGTGCGGTGCTTAACCCTCTATCTAAAAATAAAATCACAACTTTTGCTGCCAATGTTTACATGAATGGGATATAATTTATTTTTTAAAATTGAGATTATTATAAAAAAAATTTATAATAATCTCAATTTATATTCTGAAAATTTTTTTTTTTCATTCAAAAAAAATATTACTTTTTGAATTTTAATTTACAGTATCTTTGATTTTTTTTTATCGTCATCACTACCACATAAATATAACATTCATTCTTCCGGACTTAACTCTTCTATTTTATTGATGGCTTTATTGTTATTTTATAATTTTTTTTAATTTTTATCATGAATAAATTAACATCCAAAAACTTACACCAAAATTTCTAGAAACACAAATAAATCCAAAATTAACATGAACACATCTAAAACTAAATATTAGCACATTTAAATTATATTAATATTATAAACTTCAAATCAATAAAGTAGTGAAAAAAAAATCTCCAACACAAACATGATAGTAATTAGTGGCTAAGGGAAAGAAGAGTTGAATCTTGCCCTCCTTTTAACTTACTTTATAACTTTACTTTTTTTCTGAGTGAACACAGGAAATACTTAGATTTTATCTCCTAACGTGGTAGGAGCCAAAACATAATTGCTTGTAAGAATTGCTATAGTGAATTGTGTCTGAGTAGATAAATTAGGAGATACTTTATTTTTGTCTCATTTGTTACAGAATCAGTAACAGAGAAGAGAGTAGAGAATGACATACAGATGTATCATGGTTCGGCTACCAAGTGTAATGTAGTTTACATCCAGTATCCACCACAACAATGATGAAATTTTCACTATCTTTTCAACAGGTTACAATTACCAATTCTTCCTAGGATATACTCCAATCCTATCTGGGACAAATGCAGATTCTAACCCAACCTGAACTTGACTATGACTCATCCTAATTTTTCACTGCAAAGTGCTAACTCAACTTGTAAGGAAATCCCCTCGAGATCATGATACAAAATATAAATACTAACAAAGGATTTCTGAAATAACTTGGACTTGTTTTCCAAGTCTAGCTCTCTACCTTTTTTTTCTCATTGACTTTTTCTTACAAACCTCGCCGTGTTTGTCTTTTTTCTAATGAAACTTAGACAAACCAAACAAAGAAAAAGAACTACAAAGTGAAAATCATGAAGGAGAAGAATAAGAACAGCTCGTGGAGTTATGAGGACCAAAACTAGTACTCTTTTTCTCTTACTTCAATCCTTGGTCGTTCACCCCTGTTATAGACGAGTGAAGTTTCCAGGGATTGAATCATCTTCAACACTTAGTTTGTCTTTTTCTCCAACAATCAGAATCCACATTGACGTGGTCAGAAGAGAAAGAGGACCAGGGCATTGACATTCAACCATACATTTCTCTTTCATCCTTTTTCTTCAATATTCTTGAATCTGTGCCATTGATCTTTGCTTTGACCCCAAATTTGTTTCTTAGCCGTTGATGAACCATTGAACACTTTTGACTTCAAAATCTTCATAGTTTCTTGAATGGTGCTTGTGACTCATAAGATTTATTCATGGTTTCTTGGTGAAGTACAAATGGAAAAATAATCTTTTTTGTGATCGAGATCTTCTCTCTCGTTGTAGTCCATTTTCTTTTTCTTCTTTCTTGAGAATAAAAAACAAACTTATTGTTCTTCTCTTTGCCTTAACTCCTGTGGTTTTTTTTTTCTTTCTTCTTGGTACAGAGAGTGATGTGATAAGAAAGAAAAGAAAGAAAGAGAAGAGAGAGTTTGTTGGTTCGGTGGATGTGAGAATGAATTCAAATAAATTGAAGTTTGTTTATCCGGTTAGTGAAGTGTGAGTTTAGGTTATGGATCACCCAATTTGGACTTGGTTTGGGTCAACTTGTTTTTCTTCCTTTTTCATGGTTCAGCTGTTCAAACTTTGGATTAAATTTTGAATGAATGGCTTGATAAAGCTAAGCTTGGTATCGGGCCACAGTGTGTGTGTATGTGGGCCTATCTTTCATGCTTAATGGGACAGTTTCATTCTTTTTGGGCCAGTTAGATCAAATCACTTTTCTGCACACTAAACAAAATATATCACACAAATAATTTAACAATATTTCAATAATGTTTAGTCATCATCTTAGTTATAGTTTAGTTTATTAAACTCAACAAAACACATAAAAATAATCATACACAAAAAAAATTTTCATCTGTGCATTTTTAGTTTTTAAAAAATAAATTTTTTTTTAATGAGACATTAAAATCGTTTAAATAATATTTTAAAATATGATTTCATTTTAAATGTGTTTACAATTTATTTTGTGTACAAATTTAGTGACGGATTCAAAAATTTTAAGTAGTAAAGACAAACATATAGTATATAAAAATAATTTAAAGAAAGAAAAGTATAGGTAGACAATGAAAATATTAAACAAAGTAAACAATAGATATATCGGATATTCATTTTACTAGGTGTACAGATGGTTATTTTAATATTAAGATTTAGATGGTTAATTTAGAGATGTAGTGTATTTTTATTTGATTGATGATTATTCATATTGTTTAATATGGTCATTGTTTACCTAACATTCTCCTTTAAAAAATTATAAATATGAATTGTCCTTAGCTGCAGGAGATGAACTCTTTCAGAGACGTTGCATCAGGGGTGACTAATGGGAAGGCAACAATGAAAGATAAATGTGATGTGAAAAAAAAAAGACATTGTTGTGATAAGATCAATATAGTCAAAGTGGATGTCCATTAATGTGGGTGGCTCAGTTTTTCCATATTAAAAGAAGCAAGACAATATTTATGAAGAATGAAGCCTTGTATGCCTACAAAAGCATGTACGGGGTAAAAGGAAAATACAACTACAATAACAAAACAAATGCAATTCTCTCTCTCTTTACTTTTAATACTTCTTTCTATCTTTATATATATATATATATATATATATATATATATATATATATATATATATATATATATAAATCATTATTGAGCTAATTATTTTAATGTTAGAGTCTTCTATTTATACATCTTTATTTTATATTTAATATATCTTTTATTTATTTTACAACACATTATCAGCACGAGACTCTGATCAAATTTTTAGGAAGACTCAGGTAAAAAAATTTTATTATGTCGAAGCTCTTTCATCTTGAATTCAATGCTCTTGATATATCTGGAAATAATTATTTATCATAGATATTAGATGCTGAAATCCATCTTGATTCAATGGATCTTGGAGATACCATTAATGCTGAAAATAAAGCATCCCAAAAGGATAAAGCCAAAGCTATAATTTTTCTTCGTCGTCATCTTAACAAAGGATTAAAAAATGAATATCTCACATTAAAAGATCCTGCAGATCTTTGGAAAGACCTTGAAAAAAGGTATAATCATTAGAAAACGGTGATACTTCCTCAAGCTCGATATGAATGGACGCACTTGCGTATACAAAATTTTAAATCCATAACTGAATATAATTCTGCAATGTTTCGAATCACCTCACGAGTGAAATTATGTGGGAAAAAGATAACTGATCATGATATGTTGGAGAAAACTTTCTCAACCTTCCATGCCTCGAATGTGCTCCTGTAGCAGCAGTATCGAGAAAAAGGGTTTAAAAAATATTCTGAGTTAATTTCTTGTCTTCTTGTTGATGAACGCAACAATGAGTTACTCTTGAAAAATCATGAAGCGCGCCCAGCTGGCGCCGCCCCATTTGCTGAAGTAAATGCGGCAAATTACCCCATAAGAGGTAAATGGCAAGGTTTTAATAACAAGAAAAATTATAGAAGAAAAAAGAATTATATTCAAAAGAGAGGATCTCACCAGAAGTGGGATAAAGAAAGAAATATCGGGCAGAATAAATCAATAGAGGATAAGTGTTTCTGTTGTGGTGGAAAGGGCCATTGGTCACGTACCTGTCGTACCCCAGGGCACCTAGTCGATCTTTACCAAGCATCTTTGAAAAAGGATGACAAAGGAAAGGAAACAAATTTTGTTTCAAATGATGCTAAAAATTCCACCACTCATTATGATGTATCTGATTTCTTTGAGGATCTTGAAGGGAATATTGGTCATTTCATCAATGATGGAATAGTTTAATATGTGAGATTGTTAAGTATCCATGTAAATAAATAATGTAAAGAACTTATTGTTAAGTTTTATTTTCTATGTATTTGAGTTTCAAATATGATGTATATAAATAATGAAATATCAATGTTTATGAATTTTGAAATCATTAAATATGTCATGTTTTAAAATAAAATTTTAGTATATGATATTATGTGCAGTATTTCTTAGAAAAATAATTATGATCAAGTATTCAATTTAACTGTGCATACTGCTCATTTTATTATTATTTGTCTTTGAAGAAAATGACAAGGATATATAATGAAGATGTATGCCTTGCGGATAGTGCAAGTTCGCACACTATTCTCAAAAATGATATATATTTTATCCATCTGGTGCCAAAAGAAGAATGTGTTAATACTATTATTGGCTCAGGCAATGTGATTGAAGGCTCCGGAAGAGCTATAATTTTGTTTCCTGGAGGAACAAAATTCATAATAAATAATGCACTATTATCTACCATGTCTCGAAGAAACTTGTTGAGCTTTAAAGATATTCGCCGAAATGGATATCATATTGAGACTATGAATGAGGGAAGTCATGAGTACTTATGTATCATAACTCATGATTCAAATAAAAAGGTTATATTAGAAAAATTACCCTCACTTTCTTCTGGGTTATATTATATCAAGATTAGTGCAATAGAATCACATGCCATCGTAAACTAGAACTTTACTAGCCCAAATGAATTCATAACTTGGCATGATAGATTGGGTCATCCGGGAACAACCATGATGAGGAGAATTATTGAAAACTCCCATGGACATTCACTAAAGAACCAGAAGATTCTTAAAACTAGTGAATTTTGTTGTGCTGCATGTTCTCAGGGAAAGTTAATTTTAAGGCCATCACCAGTAAAGATTGGATTTGAGTCCCCTGAATTTCTAGAAAGGATTCAAGGTGATATATGTGGACATATTCATCCACCATGTGGATCTTTTAGATATTTTATGGTTCTAATAGACACATCTTCGAGATGGTCACATGTGTGCTTATTGTCCTCTCGCAACTTGGCGTTTACGAGATTATTGGCTCAAATTATTCGATTAAAAGCACAATTTCCAGAAAATCCAATCAAAGCAATTTGTCTTGATAATGCTGGTGAATTTACTTCCCAAGCTTTTGATGCTTATTGTATGGCTAATGGAATAAGTGTTGAACATCCAGTAGCTTATGTTCACACACAAAATGAGTTAGCAGAATCGGTTATTAAACGCCTCCAATTAATTGTTATACCCTTGCTTATGAGAACAAATTTCCCAACCTCGGTTTGAGGGCATGCTATTTTACATGTCGCAGCACTTATTCGTTTGAGGCCAACGAGTTACCATCAGTTCTCTCCTATGCAATTAGTTTTTGGCCAGCAGCCAAATGTTTCCCATTTAAGAATATTTGGGTGTGCAATATATGTTCCCATTACACCACCTAATCGCACCAAAATGGGACCCCAAAGAAAATTGGGGATATATGTTGGATATGATTCTCCCTCTATAGTGAGGTATCTTGAGATACAAACTGGAGATGTATTTAAAGCCCGGTTTGCGGATTGTCATTTTGATGAATCAAAATTTTCAACATTAGGAGGAGAGAATAAGCTTCCTGAAAAGGAGCTTAACTGGAATGCATCATCGTTGATGCATTTAGATCCTCGATCAGGGCAATGTGAACTGGAAGTTCAAAAGATTATACATTTGCAAAGAATAGCAAATGATTTGCCTTATGCATTTTCCGATACAAAGAGAATAACTAAATCTTATATACCAGCAAAAAATGCCCCAATTCGAATTGATGTCCCAGTAGGCACTACAACATTTTTGAACTATTGCAACATGTGTCATAAATAACCCTTAAAAAGTGTTGTCTAAAGTGGTTAAAAGCATCACTTAAAATTTATTGCAAAAAAATAAAGCTAATACAACACCTTGTTAATAAGTGTTATTTTTTATCAATTTAAAAAACATATAAAAAACGTTGCTTTAATAAATTAAACAAACAACATTTATAATATTTATATATTACACTTATCAAATGTTGCTATATTAAATATACAAAAACAACTATTATAAAAATAATATATTACTTTTTTTAAAAGTTGCTTTTAGATTTATTTTAAATTTCACGTTTCAAGTGTTGCTTAAAATTTGTTAATATTTTTTAAAAAACAAAAATAAATTATATTATGCAGAGAAAGAGAAAAAGAGGGAGAAGAAAACTCCAATCCATTCCAAAATGTTTCGTTCCTAAAACCACAACCCTAACTAAATTCCTAAAATATTTCAATTAATAAAATCACAAAATCCTCAATCCATTCCAAATGTTTCGTTCATCTGTTGTTCTTCAATCCATTCGATGATGACGTGTGTTTCTTTATTGAGCTTCGATCTCAATCTCTGCTCGCTAATGAGTTTCGATTTTTTCTTCTCGTGAATGTGCTTCGATCCTCTGCTCCTCTCCTCGTTGAGCTTCGATTCTCTACTCGTTGAGATTCGATCATCTGCTTGTTGAGCTTTCATCCTCTACTTCTCTTTTCGTCGAGCTTCGATCCTCTCTGCTCGCGTTCATCACCGCCAGTCACTGTTCGATTATCACTGCTCGTGTTTTTGGTGAGATTCTCGTTTTTTGGCATTCTTCTGCAAGTATTGATGATTCTACCATTCTTTTTTCTGCTCTATTTTAGCACCTGTTTACATATCCTTCCCATTGACAAGTTTAGGTCACACAAATAGCATTCCTGTTGTTACTTTGAATTTGAATTGTTTGAGAATTATTTCACTTTATATTTGTTCCTTATGCCTTATGTTTGTTATATTTATCACTAAGCTTGTTATTCAGCTTTGCGCTCTTTCTGTTTGTTATATTGTCTCAGTCATTGGTTACTCTTTCTTCTATCTTTTATTTTTCTCTAAATACAAATAAGTAGTTTCTTATATTAAATAGTGAGAAATGTGACCTTGTTTTTCTTTTCCTTAATGTTTCAGGAATTTCATGTAACTTAATTAGATTACAGAAAGGCTATCTGCAGATAAATGTGAGGTATGTTCATTTTGTCTTTAAATATGTCATTTAATTTTAATTTTAAGAAATTTGAAGAATAAACTCTCAGTTGCTGCTATTTTATAGGCAGAGTTGTTAAGCAAGAAATATGAGAAGAAGTACAAACATTGTAGCAGAAATAACATCCAAATTGATTGTTGAAGAAGCTAAATTTTGTGATATACAGGTAATTAAAAATTTGCATTATTATTTAGCAAATAGTAAAAGGATTTTAGGGAAGAATGAATTGTTATTAGCCTTGCTTAATGGATATAAAGGTAATTATAAATGTAAGAAGAATGAGATTTTGCAGCGGGAAGGGAGAGAAGAAAAGAATTTTTCTGTGGTCTGAGGTTCTTCTTGTGAGGATTTTGCTCCTACTTAATTGGTCTACTTAAAGAGCTTTTGTTTTTAGTAATTGACTGTGTGGGATTGGCTTGGTTTTTTCTAGTTTTGAAATTTTGCTGAAAATGAAGCTTTCTTCAGCTGATTTTTGTCCTCCACCTCCGGAAGGTATGTTATGTATACACTCTTGTTTGCATATTCTTCTTCATTGTTCATCTCCCTTTCTATTCTCTACTGTCTATTCTCTACTGTTTTGGAGCTAGTTATTGTTGCATACCAGTGTTAAGGGGGGTGAGAATGCTATTCTCTTTTAGATCTTGATGGACTTTGGTTGCTGAGAATTTTGTTTCTCTAACGTGATTTGGTTTGATTTGCTCAGCGCCAAGCCTTTTGTTGTTTATTAAGATCATGGTTTTGCTAATGAATATACCAAAATCAGTTAGTGCTCTTGACGAATTTAGGTGGCAGTTATGAACATTCTGTTGGATATTCATGGCATTGTGATGGTTGTTATTAAGATCATTGGTTAATGTACTAACTGAAAATATATCACTTGAAGATTTGAAAACAGAAAATTAGATTCTGCTGAATATGAAAGTATGCTGGAAATCCAAGAATTTAAAATAAAAAATAATTGTGGAAGGATTAATGACAGAGAAAGGAGAAGCTAGAAAGGAGAAGTTAAGGAGTGAAGGAAAAGAGAAAAATGTTAGAATAGGATAGAGCTATAATATACCTTCTAATTTACCCAAATAAAATAAAGTAAATAGCTCGTTATGAAATAATGCAAATGTCCTAAATTGGATTCTGTTACAAATATTAGGACATTTAAATATATGACATATGAGTAATTTTATATGAATAGGGTATATTATATTGATACATGAAGAAATAAAAAAATGGGGATTATAGCCAGATTTTAACACCTTTTGGAATTGAAATGCTCTTTTTGTTGGGCAATGGAGTGGATTATATACTGAGTTTACTGACAATATTGTGTATGAATGGTCACAGCATGAATATGACAGTGAACTTCTTTTCCACAAAGTATATGAAACATTGTGCTGGTTGCCCAAGCTTGCCAGAGCACATGACGATTGAGATGGGCGAAATGGATGAACTCCCATGCTATACTGGGAGAATTGATGGTTTGGTATCAGATAATGATGACATTGATGAAGGTGAGTTTGGTAAACAATAGTAATGAATATACCAAAATCAGTTAGTGCTTGATGACATTTTACTGCATTTCCCTTTATTCTTGCTTTCACTCATTCCAAATATCCTGGACTTATTTTTTTTACCAACATATTTTCTTTGTTTTTCTGGTCATTTCAGAAATATAGACTTGAAAAAAGCCAACCACAACTTGAAATCTGTTCTAGCAACAACAAACATGAAGGTAACTTGGTTATGGCTTCTCAGTTATTATAAATAGATTCTGATTCTGACAATGACACATAAATCATGTGTCTTCTCATTACAAGATCCATATTCAGATTCAGATGTTAGTAGAGAGAATGCAGGGTAATGTGTTCTTCTCTCAGATCTTGAACATTAAAACACGTCATTAATTAATAGGTAGCATATATACCCCACCAATGGAAACTGTTTAGAGGAAAAAGAAATGGCTCTTTCCTAGAAAATGTGTAGCATTTGTACTATGATTTATAGCCTTATAGGCCAATGAATTTTGGTCAAGAAAGAAAGAAAGAATATGAGTAAGGACTAAATTAATGGTTCAAGTACGTGGTTGTTGTTCAACTAGAAAGAAAGAAGAACCTGATTTTGATTCAATGAATTTGTAGAAGAGAAAAAATGGAGGATTCAGGAGTATGTGGAGAAGGGAGAAGAAAAGGGAAACCCAGGTGGTATATAAATGAAGGTGGTGATGAGGGGGGACAAGAAATTAAAGGGCTTATTAATTAAGAATAGTTGTTTCTTTGTGTTTTGTTAATTCATGATTGCTCTATTTCCTCTATTCAAAGCTATTATTATTTTGTAATTGGAGTCTTCTTGACGAATGAATATTGAAAATGATTTTCATTTTCCATCCGTTTAAAGTAGAAAAGAAAAGATTATGGATTGGGGTAGTGGCTCACCAACTTGCATTGAGAGGTGTGGCAGAGTGCAAGTCGTTGAGTGACACCACCCACCTAATATTCAGGGTGATCCTGTTTGTGACACATTTTGCAGTAAATGGTATTCTCCGAGTTCAAGTTCTTGGATGGATTTGTGTCTCCATTTCGGTCACTGTTTTTGCAGCACCTCTAAGCATTGTGGTCAGTGATTAATTATCATTTAATTTCATTAATTTCTTAATATCATACTTGTTATTAGCTTTGTGATTAGTTATTATTGTACGTGATGCAGGCACATGTTATAAGAACAAAGAGTGTTCAATTTATGCCATTCAATTTGTCATTTTTCCTCACATTAAGTGCGGTTATGTGGTTTGCATATGGTTTATTTCTTAGTGATATATGTATTGCCGTAAGTACACCAACTTTATCAGTTTGAATATAAAGTTAAAGAAGGGAAGGACAATCAAGAAAAGGTCGCCAAGGTGTGTGTCTACTATTTTATTTTATTTTATTTTATTTTTACATTCAATCAAGATTTTTATGACTTTTCTCTTGTGATTTTCACGAATGCAATGCAACTTCTCTCTTCCTTCAGTGTATTTGGGTCGAGTCTTTCTTTGATTCCTTCTTGTTATTATGTGTTTAGGGAGACTCTAGTTTATTTAATTTGTATGCATATATATATGTAGGTGGATATGATAAAGAAGATAAAGCAGCTAGGGCTTATGATTTGGCTGCATTAAAGTATTGGGGGACATCCACTGCTACCATTTTTCCTGTAATTTACTCTATGTGTCTTGATGCTTCACTTCAATCAATTAATTCTATATATAATTTTGTATCTATCACTGTTTTTACAGATCATCATGTATTTGAAATACTAATTAAACTTTTTCATATATATTTTAATTAGAATTTTATTATTAATTATTTTGTCTCTTTTCTAATTTTTTTATTGTGTATAAATTTATTTATTAATTAAAATAATTACACATAAATGAACAAAAAAATTTATTGTATATTTTATTTTTTTATATTTTTATTACAAAAGTAATTTTTATTTTTACCAAAAAGACAACCTTTCTATTAGTTGCATATTTTATATATTAGACAACACTTGTATGGTTGCATATCCAAAAGAAAAAGCAACACTTGTATAGGTTGCATATCCAAAAGAAAAGGCAATACTTTAAAAGGTTGTATATTTAAAATTAATAGGCAACACTTTAAAGTATTGCAAATTCAAATTTATAAGCAACACATAAAAAGGTTGCATTTTATTGCAAATAGGCAACATTTTTTAATAGTGGTCAAAATATGAGAAAAGACAACATTGCAAAAGTGTTGTCTCAAACACACTTTTGAAGTGTTGTTATTTTTCAACTAAAGACAACACTTACCAAGTGTTACTCTATTGCTCTCAAAAGCAACGCTTTTGAAACAAAAAAGTGTTGCCTTGATCTAAGGCAACGGCTGCATATGCAACGCCGCCTAAAAACGTTGTTTTAGGTCCAAAAGTGTTGCCATAGATCAAAAGCAACCTTTTGTCAGCCTTTAGGCAACACTTTTTAAATGTTGCCTCAACCTGAAAATGTTGTAGTGAGGACAAGTAGCCACTGAAGCAAATTCACGCCAGAAGCGTGGCAGGCTTGTCGGTTCCAAAGACAAAAATCCTCGAAAGAGAAAAGAAGTAAATAATATTCCTGTTGAAAAAGACATAGTAGAGACACTTGCAGTTGTTCAAAATTCTGATATAGTGTTAACGCCAGAAGACGTTCAGGTACCTGAAAATTGTGAAAATGATGAGATCTCGATAAATTATGTCTTTACAGGATAGAAATGGGACCGAAATAAGACAATTGTCAATGAAATATTTACATATAATGTGGCATTGAATATCATGCATGAAAATAAGGATCTTGAGCCAAGATCAGTCGAAGAATGTCGACAAAGGAATGATTGGCCAAAATGGAAAGAAGCCATGAAGGCTGAATTAGACTCACTTGCAAAACGTGAAGTCTTTGGACCTGTAGTCCGTACACCTGAAGATGTAAAACCTGTTGGATATCGATGGGTATTTGTGAGAAAACAAAATGAGAAAAATGAAGTTGTGCGCTATAAAGCCCGACTTGTGGCACAAGGTTTTTCACAAAGACCCAGTATAGATTATGTAGAAACGTATTCCCCTATAGTGGATGCGATAACATTGCGTTATTTGGTCAGTTTATCTGCATATCATAAACTGCATATGCATTTAATGGATGTGGTAACAGCCTATTTATACGGCTCATTAGATCGGGATATCTATATGAAAGTCCCTGAAGGACTAAAGATATCTAAACCATCCAATGAATATTCGCAAGGGTTATACTCAGTCAAATTGCAAAGATCTTTATATGGTCTAAAGCAATCTGGACGAATGTGGTATAATCGTCTTACTGAGTATCTGGCCAAAAACGGATTCAAGAATGATGATATCTGCCCATGTGTTTTCATAAAGAAAACTACATCTGGGTTTATTATAATTTCTGTGTACGTTGATGATTTAAATATCATTGGGACTCCTGAAGAGATTCCAACAATTATAAAAACTCTAAAAGAAGAGTTTGAAATGAAAGATCTTGGAAGAACTAAATTTTGTCTCGGCCTGCAGATCGAGCATATAAAAAATGGGATCTTTATTCATCAAACAACATACACAGAAAAGATCTTGAAGATATTTTATATGGATAAGTCACATCCATTGAGTAGCTCAATGATCATAAGATCTTTGGATGTGGAGAATGATCAATTCCGTCCTAAAGAAGAAAATAAAGATATCCTTGGTCCTGAAGTACCATATCTTAGTGCCATTGGAGCGCTAATGTGTCTTGCTAATAATACACGACCTGATATATCATTTGCTGTGAATTTACTAGCAAAATATAGTTCCTCTCCAACCAGAAGACATTGGAGTGGAATCAAACAGATCTTTCGATATCTTCATGGAACGGTTGATATGGGATTGTTTTATCCCTATGAATCCAAGTCACAATTAGTTGGCTATGCAGATGCTGGATACTTGTCTGATCCACATAAAGAAAGATCTCAAACAGGATACCTGTTCACATATGGTGATACAGCTATATCATGGAGGTCCACAAAACAGACGATAGCAGCAACTTCTTCTAATCATGCTGAAATACTAGCGATTCATGAAGCTAGTCGCGAGTGTTTTTGGCTAAGGAGCCTGATTCAATATATTCTGTCGTCATGTGGATTGATTGATCATAAGATAGCTCCAACTGTCCTATTTGAAGATAATACAGCATGCATTGCTCAGCTTAAAGGCGGATACATCAAAGGTAATAGAACAAAACATATTTCTCCCAAATTCTTTTTCACTCATGATCTTCAAAATCAAGGGATAATTGATATTCAACAGATCCGCTCAAGTGATAATCTGGCAGATTTATTTACAAAGTCACTCCCAAAATCATCCTTTGAAAGATTGGTACATGAGATTGGGATGCGCCGATTTCGAGACATTAAATGATGTCAGCAAGAGGGGGAGACTGTACTCTTTTTTCCTTGGTCAGGTTTTTTTTCCATTGGGTTTTCTTGACAAGGTTTTTAATGAGGCAGTCCCCATCACAAAGGATATTGTACTCTTTTCCTTCACTAAGGTTTTTTTTTTTCCAATGTGTTTTTCTTTAGTAAGGTTTTAACGAGACAATAATCCTAAATGGACAACTAAGGGGGAGTGTTGTGATAAGATCAATATAGTCAAAGTGGATGCCCATTAATGTGGGTGGCTCAGTTTTCCCATATTGAAAGAAGCAAGACAATATTTATGAAGTTTGAAAAGTGAAGCCTTGTATGCCTATAAAAGCATGTACGGGGTAAAAGGAAAATACAACTACAAAACAAATGCAATTCTCTCTCTCTTTACTTTTAATATTTTTTTCTATCTTTATATATATATACACATTACAACATATAATATTATTATATATATAAATTATTATTAAGCTAATTATTTTAATGCTAGAATCTTTTATTTATACATTTTTATTTTATATTTAATATATTTTTTATTTATTTTATAATAGACATTAAAATAGTCGAACGAAAAATTAGAAGATGAAATTGAGGAAAATATAAAATTAACTAGTTTTAAAAAAGATATATCTGACTACGAAGATGTTGCTAGTAATTAATAAGTCCGATTATAATTTATATTTTAAAATTTTTCATTCACTAATTACTAATTGTGTAGACAATTTTTATCAGATTTAATTATATATTGTTATATTAATAAAAATAACTAATTTTTAATTTCATCATTTACAAAAGACTAAACATATGTATTTTATTGAATGACTATATAAAACCGTTTATATTATCGATACATCAAAACTATTATACATTAACGGTAATTAAAACGGTAATATAATTGTTTTAGCATAAGTAATTACATATTGTACATGACTACATGTGATCATTCGAATAAATTTTGTTTTTGACCCCTTTATCATAATTAATAACTTTTATGACAAATCTGTGAAACAAAATAGATTGTACTGATCACATGACTATTATACATTATACAAATAAATTATTTAATCAAATTAATTATATTCATCCACTCTTTTTTTAAGCCATGCATTGAATTCACTAAATTAAAAGCCATAAATATATAATTTATTCCAATTTATTAAAAGTCCTCAATAAAAAATTATTATCATTATTAATGTTATTATTATTGAGACAATTTTAAATAATAAATATATAAATAATTTATTCCAGCCCAGTCCAACTAGGCGGGAGTTCGAGGTCGGACAAACCACCGACCCGACGAAGCGCCTCACCCGGATCAAGGATGACCCGCGTGACACCTCTCTATTTGCGTGCAACCAGCCAGTTGGAGAAGGAAAACTTCCTGAAAGGTGGGTCTGCTCCTGTGAGACCCACCCTAGTACCGAGTATATATGGGGAGGGCCTTACCCCTCCCCACATGTACGTCACTATACATTCATCTTTTCTGCCACCTTGTACGGATTTTGACTTGAGCATCGGAATTCCTTTTGCAGGTGACTCCCCCCTCACCATTCCAACAACCTAGGAGGTCGGGAAGCTCTCTCCCTCTCCCTCCGGCGTCAGCCCAGGAGGTCCAATCACGCCCAAGCAACCTGGATCCAGGTCTCTCGTGTCTTTTACGCAATCTGCTCATTCGACCCGTTCAGTAACCGACTAACTGAACATTGGCGCTTTTTGTGGGAACTGGCTTTGGCTTGAATGGATTTCCTATTGGGCCCCGTGGAAGGACAAGAGGGAGGCGAGCCGTGTGTGGAGGATAACGCCCACCGAGCTAGTAGGGCGGCCTCCTTAGCCTCTTCTCGTGAACGCACGAGATCCCCCTCCCGTGGGGATGGGTTTAGCTCTCGTTCCCAGGAAAGACGCCCTTTCAGAGGGACGGGAAGCGACAGCGCTAGGATAATGCAAGAGTTGCGCCACATGATGCAAAATCTCGAGAGGGAGTTGGCGGCCAGGGACCGTTACCAGCCCGGCCCAAGTCAACCCCGTTCTCGGTCTCCTCAAAGGAGAGGGGAAGCCCGAGGAAGAAGCCTGCGAAGGAACCACGCCAGGCATACACTAGGCTCTCGCTCCCCACCGAGCCGCACCGAGTTGGAAGACTAAGACGAGAGCAGGAAAATACCAAGGCGACGACAAGACCCCATAATCTACACTCGACCCTTAGCGAGATGCATTGAGAAGGAAAACCGAGAAGAGAGCAGGGAGAGACCGAGAAGGCGACGAAACCCTATAATCATGGGAGCAACCCCTTTCCACCACTCTATTCTCGAGGTCCAGCTACTGAAACATTTCGACAAGCCAACGGACATGAGATACAACGGAATCCAGGACCCCCAGGAACACTTAACAGCCTTTGAGACCAGGATGAACCTGGAGGGCGTGGGTGATGAGGTGAGATGTCGCGCTTTTCCCGACCCTGGCAGGACCGGCAATCCGGTGGTTCAATGCGCTCCCTCAAGGGTCCGTGACGATTTTCGCAGACATAACCCGTGGCTTCCTGGCACAATTTACCACGCGCATTGCCAAGGCCAAGTACCCGATCAACCTTCTAGTAGTAACCCAAAGAAACGGAGAACCGACCCAGAAATATCTTGATAGGTTCAACGACGAATGCTTAGAGATTGACGGCCTAACCGACTCGGTGGCCAGCATATGTTTGACAAACAGGCTGTTGAATGAAGATTTCAGGAAACACCTCACTACCAATCCTGTGCGGACCATGCATAAAATTCAGAATGTGGCAAGAGAATACATTAACGATGAGGAGGTCAGCTAAGTGGTGGCAGCCAACAAGCGGCAGTCCACACATCCCCCTACTTAGCATCTCGAAAACGAGGAGAGACCCAAGGAGCACTCCAAGGATGGAGGGCCAACTAAACCATTCAAACCGTTCCCCCGGGTAGCAAAGTTCACGAACTATACCCCTTTGACGGCTTCGATCGTTGAGGTGTACCAACAGATAGCTGACATAGTACTCATGGTGAACCGAAAACAATACAATTATATAGTACTGAGTGAATGAAACATAATCCATTATATAAAATCAAATTCAAATAACTCTGCCTACAATTTACATATTATCAATTCAATTCAGTACACCTCCGTCCATTTAAATCAATTCAAATTAGCAATTGCATTCCATTCAATTCGATTCAAAATTGAATAATCCAAACTTTGTCAGTTTGATTCGTTTCAGAAGAGTAATCCAATCGCTCTCCTGTTTACCAAAAATTATGAACCCCGAAACACTGAACCCTAAAGCCTAAACCCTAAACACTAAAACCAGAACCCTAAACACTGAACCCTGAACCTATAAAACCTAAATCTCTAAAACCCTAAAACCTAAATCCTAAATCCTACACTCTAAAACCTAAACCCTAAACCCTGAACCGAACCTTGAACTCTGAACTCTAAACCCTGAATGCTAAACCCTAAACCCTGAACCCAAACCCTGAACACTGAACTCTGAACCCTAAATGCTAAACCCTAAACCCTACCGTAAACCCTAAACCCCTAAAACCCTGAACTCTGAACCTTAAACCCTAAACCCTCAACCATGAACACGGTGAACCGAAATTAATACACGGGCGAACCGAAAGTTTGAAACACACTGAACCCCTGTATATTGAACCCTGAACCCATAAACCCTAAACTCTAAATTCCTAAACCCTGAAACCCTATCGTCATTCTTTTGTTGTTGTTGCTGATGTATTTTTTTGTCCTTTCCTCCTTCTCTCTCTGGTGAAGAAACAATAGAAGGTGAGGAAGAAGAGTTTTGAATAGTGCAGAATGAACCGAACACAGTACTCATAGTGAACCAAACACAGTACTCATAGTGAACCGAAATCTTAATTACGGTGAACCAAAATCTTAATTACGGTGAAACAATTATATAGTGCTTAGGGAAGAAAATAGAACATATTGGTCTAATTTTTGTTAGACTCTTTTCTGCGGACCAAACCGAAAACATGAAAGTGATGAACCACCTCTTTAGTACTTACCGAACCGAAAAGTTACTCACATTTACGCAGAGTTACTCACAATAACTGACACTCACAATTACTCACATTTACATATTATCAATTCAATTGATATTAATTTAGATGTAGATCACCTCAGTCCATTCAATTCACTTCAAATAAAATTAGAAATTTCATTCTATTAAATTTGATTTAGAATTTAATAATCCAAACCTCGTCAAATTGATGTGTTTGAGAAGAATCATTAAAATCGCACTCATTCAACTGATTTAAAGTTGATTCATTCATTATTTCAATTCAAAAGTGCATATCAAAGAAGAAAACAAAGAAGATGATGAACGACGAAGATAATTACGTTGAATCAATCCAGATCCATAATGTAGAGAAGAAAAATGCGAAAGAGGAGAACAACAAATTTAATTAGGTTGAAGAAGAAGAAGGAGGAGGAGAAGGAGGAAAAGAAGAAGAAGGAGGAGGAGGAGGAGGAGGAGGAGGAGGAGGAGGAGGAGGAGAAGAAGAAGAAGAAGAAGAAGAACGCGAAAGAGGTTTACGTTGTATGAAAAAGTTTACGTTGAGAAACGTTGATAACGCAAAACAAGGATTCGTTATATAGGTTATAAGAGGCGTGTGTAAAACAAGCGGGGGTGTGGGGCGCGGAATGAAAGTTATATGGATACCATCCATGTAATTTTTACATAGAAGTAGAGCTTTTCCCATTATATTTTTACTATTGTTACGTCTTAATATTTTCAGAATCCAACTATATAAATCTGGTTAGACTTATAAAATTTATTTATTATAATTATTTGTTATCATAAAATCTAAAATATATAAAATTTATGCTGATGTGCCACTTTGGAGGGTTATATATATGTTACTTTTCTTGAAAACAAAATTTATGGTTTAAAGTTATATGTTTGTAGAAACACTTTTTTTTTTAGTTCGAATTAAATACAAAATTTTAATTTTAATTTTTATTAATTTTTAAGTTATTTTCATCTTTTATTGTAACATGCAGGGGACAATAGTGACTTCGTTCACCCCTCAAATTTTAAAGAACTATGTCTACATATGGGATATATGTCTAAGAAAATAAAAAATATTATATAATTTAGTAGTTTTATATGTGTTATTTTTTATTATACGATGGATTTACAATTTAATTATTTAGTTCTCTAATATTTTTTACTTAACAAATTTAATATCATACACTCAAGATTTTGTTCAATTCAAATTAGTTTTTATATATTCATTTCAATATTTATTTTTAAGAAAAACTATTTATTCTTTTAATATTAATATATTTAATATTTATATTATTATATAAAATATTAGTAACGACTTACAGAATTATGTTCTGCTAATTAAATTGTGTATCTTATATGTTCTTATTTTGAAAAAATATTCAGTTTTCTTTTAGTTTTACATTCTTAAAGCAAAAAAATTTTACCTTATTTTTTTATCTCAACATATTTAATTCCAACTATCGTCTTATTTTAATATTCGTATCTTATATTTTATAAAGTACTATGCCTTTCGAGTAATTAATAACTTATGATTTGTTTTCAAGTAATGTTAATTAATAATCTTTTAACTAAATACACTATAAATTTTTGGTATTTTATAATATAATAATATATTATTGATATTATTGTCTTTTTTAATGTATTGTCATATCAAAAATGTAATTAAAAAAAGAATTTATAACATATTTTTTTATATTTGGATAAAACCAATTTAATAACTATATATTATTCCTAGATTGCTTTTATGTAATGAAAAAAATCTAAAAAAAAGTTAAAAAATTATCTAAAATTCGACTCCTCCATATTAAAAATTCTAGATCTGTTATTGGTAATATAAATATAAAAATATTTTATACACAATTATGATTAAAATATCTTTTTTTCATAATTTTACATGAAAATCCTAAGAAAATATGAGTGATTCTTTTTGTTTCTTATTTTTACGTTTCATGCGTGTTAATATCCATTTATTCTTTAATTTTGAAACTTATAGTTTTAAAATTAACAAATAATATGCATAATCATGGATATACTAATTAAAAAAATTAAGATTTTTTAGTTAAATAAAAAATAACAAACTAATATCTTAAAAAGGTATAAAGTTGATAAAAATTAACAAATTTACTTTTCACAAGTTGTGATAGTTTTGCAGATTTTATATTATATTTGTTTCTTTAAAATATTGTACAAGGACCACGCTTATATAAATATTGAGAGGACAAAAAAAATTAACAATGTATTTAATTTTAAGACAATATGATTTTTAACTAGTTTATTTAAGTCAATTCTCGAAAGTATGACATTATGAATTTAAGATTTACGGAAACCAGTTTTAGTGGATTGACAAAGTGAAAAAATAAATCTTATTAAAAAAACTATTATGAATATTTTTAATAAGAACAATGCTACATGATCAACAAGTATTATTATTTTTGGCCAGCACTTAACTGATAATAATATGTACTCATATTTACAGAAATTTTATACACTATAAGCATATAGTTTGCACTCATGTTTACCAAAGTTTTGCACACATGAATCATTATTACCACTTGTATCCAAATTTTTCAGAGTTTAAACACATAAATTAATAAAATTTATCTGTTAAAAATAATTTAGTATTTATATTGGTCAAAAAATGGCCAAAAGAACTAAAGATTAATAATCTCCAAAAATTTCTCTTTTAATAATAACAATAATAATATCAATAATACCAAGAACAAAAATAATAATAACTATAGTAATATCAACAATACTATTTAATAGTTATTTTTATTCAAAGTAATAATATTTTTTTATAAAATTTAGACACTTTATAAATTTATACTCTCATATCATTTATAGATCAGTCAAAACTTAGCCATTTTTTGAGTTAGGTTTGTTTTTGTGGACCTTAAACCAAGTAAAAAAAATTAATAAAAAAATAAATTATTCATTAAACTAATAAATTTTATTGCTTCATCTACCTCAACTATTTTATTTTGTTGAAAAAATAAAAAGGTTTAATTTCTTTTATTCTGTTTAAAATTTTAATTCTACTTTTGGTTTTTTCTAATTTTTAGAATAAAATAACAATTAGAAGAATACTAGAGGATTATCAAAATTTATTTTTTTTGTCATCAAAATTTATTATTTTTTGTCATTATTGACCATCAATATTTAAAAATATGAGATAAAGTATGTTGTTGGATTATTAGAGTAAAAAAACTAGACTAAAGGAATGGAGTCTATGATTAAACGATAGCTAAAAAAATAAATTTTAATGACCTCTTAACATTTCTCTAATAAAAATAATAGCATGATTTAATAAAATAACATGAATAATTGTAGAACAATTTCATAACAACACGTGGTATATTTAATAAAAAATTGTTTACACATATTTCATATTTATCTATTTCGTAATTTAAAAGATATAATACAAATACTTAGCTAATATTTTCCAATTAATAATAAATAGTAATTACGTACTGGTAGGCAAAATTGTGATCATCAACAATGGCTCCAAAGACTTGGTGCTCTCAAACATAAATCACACTTTGTCACAACTCCGCACAACTAACCAGCAAGTGTACTGGGTCGTCCAAGTAATACCTTACGTGAGTAAGGGTCGATCCCACAGAGATTGTTGGTATGAAGCAAGCTATTGTCACCTTGTAAATCTCAGTTAGGCGGATAATAAATGGTTATGAGTTTTCGAATATTAATAATAGATAAACAGAAAGTAAAGATAGAGTTACTCATGTAATTCAATGGTGGGAATTTCAGATAAGTGCATGGAGGTGTTGTGTTCCTTTTGAATCTCTGCTTTCCTACTGCTTTTATCCAATCTTTGTCACTCCTTTCTATGGCAAGCTGTATGTAGGGCATCACTGTTGTCAACGGCTACATCCCATCCTCTCAGTAAAAATTGTCCAAATGCTCTGTCACAGCACGGCTAATCATCTGTCGGTTCTCGATCATGTTGGAATAGAATCCCTTGATTCTTTTGCGTTTGTCATCACGACCAGCAATCGCGAGTTTGAAGCTCGTCACAGTCATTCAATCCCGGAATCCTACTCAGAATACCACAGACAAGGTTAGACTTTCCGGATTCCCATGAATGCCGCCATCAATCTAGCTTATACCACGAAGATTCTGATTAAGGAATCCAAGAGATATGCGCCCAGTCTAAAGTGAAACAGAAGTGGTTGTTAGTCACGCGTTCATAGGTGAGAATGATGATGAGTGTCACGGATCATCACATTCATCATGTTGAAGTGTAACGAATATCTTAGAACAGGAATAAGCGAAATTGAATAGAAAATAATAGTAATTGCATTAAAACTTGAGGTACAGCAGAGCTCCACACCCTTAATCTATAGTGTGTAGAAACTCCACCGTTGAAAATACATAAGTGATGAAGGTTCAGGCATGGCCGAATGGCCAGCCCCCAATGTCTAAGATCGCATAAACTGATCAAAGATGTCTAATACAATAGTAAACTATCCTATTTATACTAGACTAGCTACTAGGGTTTATAGAAGTAAGTAATTGATGCATAAATCCACTTTCGGGGCCCACTTGGTGTGTGTTTGGGCTGAGCTTGATCTTTACACGAGTTGAGGCTTCTTTTGGAGTTGAACGCCAAGTTGTAACGTGTTTTTGGCGTTCAACTCTGGTTCGTGACGTATTTCTGGCGTTTGACTCTAGAATGCAGCATGGAACTGGCGTTGAGCGCCAGTTTACGTCGTCTAATCACAAATAAAGTATCGACTATTATATATTGCTGGAAAGCTCTGGATGTGTACTTTCCAACGCCGTTGAGATCGCGCCATTTGGAGTTTTTTAGCTCTAGAAAATCCATTTCGAGTGCAGGGAGGTCAGAATCCAACAGCATTAGTAGTCCTTTGTCAGCCTTCTTATCAGAGTTTTGCTCAGGTCCCTCAATTTTAGCCAGAAAATACATGAAATAACAGAAAACACACAAACTCATGGTAAAGTCCAGAAATATGAATTTAGCATAAAAACTAATGAAAACATCCCTAAAAGTAACTAGATCATACTAAAAACTACCTAAAAATATTGCCAAAAAGCGTATAAATTATCCGCTCATCACAACACCAAACTTAAATTGTTGCTTGTCCCCAAGCAATTGAAAATAAATTAGGATAAAAAGAAGAGAATATACTATAAATCCCAAAATATCAATGAATATTAGTTCTAATTAGATGAGCGGGACTTGTAGCTTTTTGCTTCTGAACAGTTTTGGCATCTCACTTTTTCCTTTGAAGTTTAGAATGATTGGCATCTCTAGGAACTTAGAGTTCAGATAGTGTTAATTAATTCTCCTATTTAAGTATGTTGATTCTTGAACACAGCTACTTTTATGAGTCTTGGCCGTGGCCCTAAGCACTTTGTTTTCCAGTATTACCACCGGATACATAAATGCCACAGACACATGACTGGGTGAACCTTTTCAGATTGTGACTCAGCTTTACTAAAGTCCCCAGTTAGAGGTGTCCAGGGTTCTTAAGCACACTCTTTTTGCTTTGGATCACGACTTTAACCACTCAGTCTCAAGCTTTTCAGTTGGACCTGCATGCCATAAGCACATGGTTAGGGACAGCTTGATTTAGCCACTTAGGCCTGGATTTTATTTCCTTGGGCCCTCCTATCCATTGATGCTCAAAGCCTTAGATCCTTTTTACCCTTGCCTTTTGGTTTTAAGGGCTATTGGTTTTTTCCGCTTTGCTTTTTCTTTTTCTTCTTTTTTTTTGCCACATTTTTTTTCTTTTTTTTCGCAAGCTTTTGCTTTTTCACTGCTTTTTCTTTCTTCAAGAATCAATTTTCATGATTTTTCAGATTGTCAATAACATTCTCTTTGTTCATCGTTCTTTCAAGAGCCAACAATTTTAACATTCATAAATAACAAGATCAAAATTATGCACTGTTCAAGCATTCATTCAGAAAACAAAAAGTATTGTCACCACATCAATATAATTAAACTAATTTCAAGGATAAATTTGAAACTCATGTACTTCTTGTTCTTTTGAATTAAAACATATTTCATTTAAGAGAGGTGAAAGATTTATGAAATTTATTCATAGCCTTAAGACATAGTTACTAAATACTAATGATCATGTGGTAGAGACACAAAACATAGACACACATATAGCATAAAAATAAAAAAACAGAGATAAGAACAAGGAAGTTAAGGAATGAGTCCACCTTAGTGAGGGAGGCGCCTTTTTGAAGGACTAATGGTGCTTTTTGAGCTCCTTTATGTCTCTTCCTTACCTCTGTTGCTTGATCCCTAGTGATTTTGGTGCTCTTATCCTTAGTTGCTCCCAATAGTTGTATGGAGGAAAATGTATCCCCTGAGGTATCTCAAAGATTTCTTGATGAAGGAATTCCTCATGCTCTCTTGATGTGCAGTCAAATGCTCTTCTACTGAGCTATGAACTCTTGAGATGAATCTCTCCATCTTCCATGACTCGGAGGTGGAAAAATTTTTTGTCTTCCCTTTTCTCTTTTTTTTTTTTGAGGTTTTTCTGGCCTTAGGTGCCATCAATAGTTATAGAAAAATAAAAAAGCTATGCTTTTACCACACCAAACTTAGAATGTTGCTCGCCCTCGAGCAAAAGAAGAAAGAAGAGAAGAAAGAAGAGAAGAAGAAGAAGATGAAAATATGGAGGAGAGGGGGAGAGCTGTATTCGGCCAAGAAGGAGAAGAGAGGGTTGTGTTGTGTGAAAATGAAGAAGAATGGAGGGGTTTATATAGTGAGGGGAGAGGGAGTAGGTTCGGCTATTTAGGGTGGGTTTGGGTGGGAAAGAATTTTGAATTTTGAAGGTAGGTGGGGTTTATGGGAAAGAATGGATGGATATGAGTGGTGAAGGGGGTAATTGGGAAGAAAGATTAAGGTGATTGGTGAAGGGTTTTGGGGAAGAGTGTTATAGGATTATGAGGAGGGAAGGTGAGTGGAGGTAGGTGGGGATCCTGTGGAGTCCGCAGATCTTGAGATGATCCTGTGGGGTCCACAGATTCTGAGGTGTCAAGGATTTACATCCCTGCACCAATTAGGCATGTAGAAAGCCTTTGCATACAATTCTGGCGTTTAAACGCCGAAGTGATGCTCATTCTGGGCGTTCAACGCCCATGTGCAGCATGTTTCTGGTGTTCAACGCCAGATCCATGCTCTGTTCTGGCATTGAACGCTAGCCAGATGCTCCTTACTGGCGTTTAAACGCCAGTAAGTCCTTCCTCCAGGGTGTGATTTTTCTTCTGCTGTTTTTGATTCTGTTTTTAATTTTAGTATTTTTTTTGTGACTCCACATGATCATGAACCTAATAAAATATGAAATAACAATAAAAATAAAATTAGATAAATAAAAATTGGGTTGTCTCCCAACAAGCGCTCTTTTAATGTCACTAGTTTGACAGTGGGCTCTCATGGAGCCTCACAGATGTTCAGAGCATGATGAGGGCCTCCCAACACCAAACTTAGAGTTTGAATGTGGGGGCTTCTCAACACCAAACTTAGAGTTTGGTTGTGGCCTCCCAACACCAAACTTAGAGTTTGATTATGGGGGCTTTGTTTGACTCTGTATTGAGAGAAGCTTTTCATGCTTCCTTTCCATGTCTACAGAAGAACACCCTTGGGTCTTAAACACAAGGTAGTCCCCATTCAATTGAAGGACTAATTCTCCTCTGTTAACATCTATCACAGCTCCTGCTGTGGCTAGGAAAGTTCTTTCCAGGATGATGCATTCATCCTCCTCCTTCCTAGTGTCTAAGATTATGAAATCAGCAGGATGTAAAGGCCTTCAACCTTTACTAACACTAGGGGTGTTGACGGTGCGATTTGGTTCGGTTTTAAGGGAAAAAGTCATCCGATCCGAACGTTTAATCTATGTGCGGTGCGGTTTGGATTGGATGAAATTTTTTTGGAAATCCGATCCGATCCGATCCGATTACAAGTGGTTTGGATCGGTTTGGATTACGGTTTTTTAAATAAAAAAAATTAAATACATATAACAAGTCTCAATATCAAATTTTAAATAATCAACAATGACATAACAAGTCTTAACAATATCTTAAAAAGCCAACGATAACATAACAATAGAAATAAAATTATAGGTTAGTTAAAATAAATAAATAAATAACATTTTAAACATAAAATATTTATTAAATAATAATAATATATGAATAATAGAAAAATGTATAACAAATTGAACATGTTATAAGTATAATTGTAAATATAATAATAAAATAATAATATTATAGCACATTGTGCGATTTGGATTGGATTGGATCGGTTATGAAAAGTAGATCCGAAATCCGATCCAATCCAGCGGTTTGCAAAAAATAAAATCCAATCAAATCCAAATTAGTGCGGTTTTAATCGATTTTTGGTTTGGATCGGATTGGATGAGCGGTTTTAATTTGGATCGGTTTGGATTTGAACACCCCTAACTAATACGTCCTCTACCAATCTATAAGCTTGTCTTACTGACTTGTCTGCCATTTGTAATGAGAATATGGCAGGCTGTACCTCAATGATCCTCAGTTTCTCCATTATAGAGAGTGGCATAAGGTTTATGCATGACCCTAGGTCACACAGAGCCTTGTTAAAGGTCATGGTGCCTATGGTACAGGGCATTAAGAATTTACCAGGGTCTTGTCTCTTTTGAGGTAAAGTTTGCTGAACCCATGTATCTAGTTCACTAATGAGCAAGGGAGGTTCACCTTCCCAAGTCTCATTACTAAACAACTTGGCATTCAGCTTCATGATAGCTCCTAGATATTGAGCAACTTGCTCTCCAGTTACATCTTCATCCTCTTCAGAGGAAGAATAGTCTTCAGAGCTCATGAATGGCAGAAGGAGATTTAATGGAATCTCTATGGTCTCTATATGAGTCTCAGATTCTTTTAGGTCCTCAATAGGAAACTCCTTCTTTCTTGAGAGACGTCCCATGAGATTTTTCTCATTGGAATTCACGTCCTCTCCTTCCTCTCTAGGTTCGGCCGTGTTGACTATGTCAATGGCCTTGCACTCTCTTTTTGGATTCTCTTCAGTATTGCTTGAGAGAGTACTAGGAGGAGTTTTATTGATTTTCTTACTAAGCTGGCCCACTTGTGCCTCCAAATTTCTGATGGAGGATCTTGTTTCACTCATGAAACTTAAAGTGGCCTTAGACAGATCAGAGACTATGTTTGATAAGTTAGAGGAGCTATGTTCAGAATTCTCTGTCTGTTGCTGAGAAAATGATGGAAAAGGCTTGCTATTGCTAAACCTATTTCTTCCACCATTATTAAAGCCTTATTGAGGCTTTTGTTGATCCTTCCATGAGAAATTTGGATGATTTCTCCATGATGAATTATAGGTGTTTTCATAAGGTTCACCTATGTAATTTACCTCTGCCATTGCAGGGTTCTCAGGATCATAAGCTTCTTCTTCAGAAGATGCCTCTTTAGTACTGTTGGATGCATTTTGCCATCCATTCAGACTTTGAGAAATCATGTTGACTTGCTGAGTCAACATTTTGTTCTGAGCCAATATGGCATTCAGAGCATCAATTTCAAGAACTCCCTTCCTTTGAGGCGTCCCATTATTCACGGAATTCCTCTCAGAAGTGTACATGAACTGGTTATTTACAACCATGTCAATAAGTTCTTGAGCCTCTGTAGACGTTTTCTTTAGATGAATGGATCCACCTGCAGAATGGTCCAGTGACATCTTAGAGAACTCAGATAGACCATAATAGAATATATCTATCATGGTCCATTCTGAAAACATGTCAGAAGGACATCTTTTGGTCATCTGCTTGTATCTTTCCCAAGCTTCATAGAGGGATTCACCATCTTTTTGTTTGAAGGTCTGAACATCCACTCTAAGCTTGCTCAGCTTTTGAGGAGGAAAGAATTTAGCCAAGAAGGTCGTGACCAGCTTATCCCAGGAGTCCAGGCTATCTTTAGGTTGAGAGTCCAACCATGCTCTAGCTCTGTCTCTTACAGTAAAAGGGAAAAGCATGAGCCTGTAAACTTCAGGATTTACTCCATTAGTCTTAATAGTCTCACAGATCTGCAAGAACTCAGTTAAGAACTAGTAGGGATCTTCTGATGGAAGTCCATGAAACTTGTAGTTCTGTTGCATCAGAGCAACTAGTTGAGGTTTCAGCTCAAAATTGTTTGCTCCAATGGCAGGAATTGAGATGCTTCTTCCATCAAATTTGGACGTGGGTTTAGTATAGTCACCAATCATCCTCCTTGCATCATTGTTGTTAGGTTCGGCTACCATCTCCTTTTCTTGTTCGAAAATTTCAGTAAGGTTGTCTCTGGATTGTTGTAATTTAGCTTCTCTTAATTTCCTCTTCAGAGTCCTTTCAGGTTCAGGATCAGTTTCAACACGAATGCATTTTTCCTTGTTCCTGCTCATATGAGAAAGAAGAGAACAGAAAAGGAAGAGGAATCCTCTATGTCACAGTAAAGAGGTTCCTTATTATTAGTAGAAGAAGAAAGGGAATAAGAGTGAAGAAGAATAGAGAATCCAAACACAAGGGTGAGGATAGATGCAGTGATTTGAGATGAAGAGAAGTGTTAGTGAATAAATAAATAAATAGAAGAAGAGGAGAGAGAGATTTTCGAAAATAAATTTTGAAAAGGGGTTAATGATTTTCGAAAATTAAAATAAGAAATAAAATTAAAATTAAAATTTGAAACAATTAATTAATTAAAAAGAATTTTGAAAAAGGGGGAGATATTTTCGAAAATTAGAGAGTGAAAAGTAGTTAGGTGGTTTTGAAAAAGATAAGAAACAAACAAAAAGTTGGTTAGTTAATTGAAAAAGATTTGAAAGTCAATTTTGAAAAGATAAGAAGATAGGAAGATATTTTGAAATCAAATTTTTGAAAAAGATAAAATTTTGAAAAAGATATAATATAAGAGATAAGATAAGATAGATTTAATTTATAAAATTAAAATTAATTACTTAACTAACAAGAAACTAAAAGATAAGATTCTAGAATTTAAAGATTGAACCTTTCTTAACAAGAAAAAGTAACAAACTTTAAATTTTTGAACCAATCACATTAATTGTTAGCATAATTTTCGAAAATAAAGATAAAATTAAGAAAAAGATTTTTGAAAAATATTTTAAAGAATTTTCGAAAATAAATAAGAAAAATGATAAAGATTTAATTTTTGAAAAAGTTTTGAAAAGATAAGATTTTTAAAATTTGAAAATTTGACTTAACTTACAAGAAACAACTAATTTTAAAAATTTTTTTGACTAAGTCAACCCAAATTTTCGAAATTTTGAGAGAAAAAAGGAAAAGATATATTTTTTATTTTTGAATTTTTAATGATGAGTGAGAAAAACATAATTATGACCCAAAACATGAAAATTTTGGATCAAAACACATCATGCATGCAAGAATACTATGAATGTCAAGATGAACACCAAGAACACTTTGAAGATCATGATGAACATCAAGAACATATTTTTGAAAAAATTTTTGATGCAAAGAAAACATGCAAGGCACCAAACTTAGAAATTTTTAATGCTTAGAAAATATGAATGCAAAAATGCACATGAAAAACATCATACAATACAAAACAAGAAAATCTAAAGATCAAACAAGAAGACTTTATCAAGAACAACTTGAAGATCATGAAGAACACTATGAATGCATGAATTTTCGAAAAATGCATAATAATAAGTTTAAAAAAAATGCAATTGACACCAAACTCAAAATTTGACTCAAGACTCAAACAAGAAACACAAAATATTTTTTATTTTTATGATTTTATAATTTTTTTGTATTTTTGTATATTTTTCGAAAACATATTTTGGAAAAAGGGAGTAATGAATTCATAGTCCTCAATCAAAATCCTGTGAATTAGCCATGGCTTAATAGCCAGCCAAGCTAAAACATGTTATATGAAACTCTAGGATTCATTCTTGAAAACTCTGAAAATTTTCGAAAACAGGTGAAAAATTTTGAAAAATATTTTTGAAAACTTTTTTGAAAAGAAAATAAAAAGAAAATTACCTAATCTGAGCAACAAGATGAACTGTTAGTTGTCCAACCTCGAACAATCCCCGGCAACGGCGCCAAAAACTTGGTAGGCAAAATTGTTATCATCAACAATGGCTCCAAAGACTTGGTGCTCTCAAACATAAATCACACTTTGTCACAACTCCGCACAACTAACCAGCAAGTGTACTGGGTCATCCAAGTAATACCTTACGTGAGTAAGGGTCGATCCCACAGAGATTGTTAGTATGAAGCAAGTTATGGTCACCTTGTAAATCTCAGTCAGGCGGATAATAAATGGTTATGAGTTTTCGAATATTAATAATAGATAAACAGAAAGTAAAGATAGAGTTACTCATGTAATTCAATTGTGGGAATTTCAAATAAGTGCATGGAGGTGCTGTGTTCCTTCTGAATCTCTACTTTCCTACTGCTTTTATCCAATCTTTGTCACTCCTTTCTATGGCAAGTTGTATGTAGGGCATCACCGTTGTCAATGGCTACATCCTATCCTCTCAGTGAAAATGGTCCAAATGCTCTGTCACAGCACGGCTAATCATCTGTCGGTTCTCGATCATGTTGGAATAGAATCTCTTGATTCTTTTGCGTTTGTCATCACGCCCAGCAATCGCGAGTTTGAAGCTCGTCACAGTCATTCAATCCCGGAATCCTACTCGGAATACCACAGACAAGGTTAGACTTTCCGGATTCCCATGAATGCCGCCATGAATCTAGCTTATACCACGAAGATTCTGATTAAGGAATCCAAGAGATATGCGCCCGGTCTAAAGTAGAACGGATATGGTTGTCAGTCACGCGTTCATAGGTGAGAATGATGATGAGTGTCACGGATAATCACATTCATCATGTTGAAGTGCAATGAATATCTTAGAACAGGAATAAGCGAAATTGAATAGAAAATAATAGTAATTGCATTAAAACTTGAGGTACAGCAGAGCTCCACACCCTTAATCTATGGTGTGTAGAAACTCCACCGTTGAAAATACATAAGTGATGAAGGTTCAGGCATGGCCGAATGGCCAGCCCCCAATTTCTAAGATTGCATAAACTGATCAAAGATGTCTAATACTATAGTAAATTATCCTATTTATACTAGACTAGTTACTAGGGTTTACAGAAGTAAGTAATTGATGCATAAATCCACTTTCGGGGCCCACTTGGTGTGTGTTTGGGCTGAGCTTGATCTTTACACGAGTTGAGGCTTCTTTTGGAGTTGAACGCCAAGTTGTAACGTGTTTTTGGCGTTCAACTCTGGTTCGTGACGGATTTCTGGCATTTGACTCCAGAATGCAGCATGGAACTGGCGTTGAGCGCCAGTTTACGTCGTCTAATCACTAATAAAGTATGAACTATTATATATTGCTGGAAAGATCTAGATGTCTACTTTCCAACGCCATTAAGAGCACGCCATTTGGAGTTCTGTAGCTCCAAAAAATCCATTTCAAGTGCAGGGAGGTCAGAATCCAACAGCATTAGCAGTCCTTTGTCAGCCTTCTTATAAGAGTTTTGCTCAGGTCCCTCAATTTCAGCCAGAATATACCTGAAATCACAGAAAAACACACAAACTCATAGTAAAGTCCATAAATTTGAATTTAGCATAAAAACTAATGAAAACATCCCTAAAAGTAACTAGATCATACTAAAAACTACCTAAAAACAATGCCAAAAAGCGTATAAATTATCCGCTCATCACGTACGCAATCATTAAAACTACTCTCATTACTTTAATGGAATTTTTATTTTCAAAATATATTTTGTCTAATTAAATAATAAATTTTTTTGAACAAAAATAACTTTACTAATTTGAGAAAATATTTTGTTAAGAAGAATTAGATAATATCTTATATTAGATTAATTTTTTTAAAAAAATAGCAATTGTTTGATGTTTGTCTTTATCTAATTACATATAAAGTTCATATACATGGAGAACTTTTTTAGAAATGTAATTATAGATGTACCTTGCGATACATACAACACTCATCCACCTAATGAAATCATCCATAAATCATAATTATTATTGTTGCCACGTGTCCTTCTTACACAGGTAAGTCAAAATTTGGTTACTCTTGACCGCTATAATAATAATAATACGAGAAAGCCAATGAAAAATTACATCTCAAAAGAGAAATAGAAAAGCGCGATGCGTTCATACGATAATTAAAAGCGCAAAGATAAGATACATAAGATAAGGATACAAAAGATCACAAGGGATATATATATATATATATATATATATATATATATATATATATATATATAAGTATAATAGCCAAAAGAATACTAGTCACAGCTCGTGGAGTTTAGACTAACTAGTTATATACAGACTTAATAGAATATTTTATTTAAAATAGCATCTACATCCTGTCTTTCAAGTTTAGCCTTTAAGGCAACCAAATATAAAGTGCAAAAGTGAGAAAACTACATGATAATCAAAATACAAAAAGATACCAAAAGATCATCCGCTTTGTCACCATCCCTCAACTCACCGATGTGGATTACGACCTGCATCTGAAAAATAACAACAGAATATGGTATGAGAACCGGAGATTCTTAGTATAGTAACAGTGCCCAATATGTAAGATATAAGGTTTTGGGATGTCAAAAACAATCCTAGAACTTCACATCAAATAGATATTCAAGTTTAACGAAATATAAAATATAAATCATAATAAGGATATTCTAACTTAGGGGATTTCTAAGTTCTAACTAAACTAGTCAACGCTGTCACACAGCTTTTACCAACCTACCCTCCGTGCGATCCCATCGTCACCGTCTACCAATCCTCCTCAATGCCAGTAAAACACATTTAATGCAAACAAGTAAAGCACAAATATTATATATATATAGCAGGTAAATCAACTAGCATTTAGGCATGTTATTCAAATAAGCACAACTCAAGTAATCAAAGCAAGCAAGCATGTAAAAGATGCATATGATGAATCTCTATCTTATTTGGCTCGTGATATCACTTGTCGGTTTAAAATGCCAACTTGACACATCTCTGAGATGTTGCCTTTCTGCCATGACTAGGGTTATAGTGCCCTACTCACTCTTTCCAGTACCCAACATTTTATCTTGCACCTCGTGAATTATAGTGTCAGGCACACTCTTTCGGATTATAGTGAACTCGGGCACTCTAGCGGTAGAAAGGTTGTATGAGTGGGAAACTAGCTCAGTCCTCACATCTCAACGTAGGTGGGAGACTGCCTCGACCCCTATGCCGGCACCGCTATCTTGGCAAGCACGAGACTACCACAGCCCTTACTCAAGCTGCATAGTGACTTACCAAAATAATGTATGTCACAAATACATAATTAGTCTCAGAGGTCACTACTCATAGCACAAGTCTATTTATACTTATCCCCTTAACCATAATCATTCATTATCAAGTTTCAATCTCATCATCCATCCGCAATATCACAAGTTCATTATCAACCCGGCTCCCCATCAGCTCATAAGACAATTTCACCTAATTGACATACCAAGCCTAATTCACCATCTTCTAAACCTATATATAAATTTACTATCTCAAATCATAAACTCATCTATACTAGTCTTAGAGCCTAATCACTAGCTATAAATCTTAATGAGAAGTTAAAGAAGTTTGGAAAATTAGAGAACTCTTAAAAATGAAGAAAAACATATTTTCAGCAAAATAGGAGTTTTGTGTACGCTAACCCCTGTCCCACGTATGCACAAGTCAAAATTTGGACGTCTGTATACGCGGCACCCTGTTCGCGTACGCGAGTGTTCCAAAACATAATGGAATGCTCGCGTTGCATGTTACAATTCACGTACGCAAGCCTTGTAATTGCATACTCGCATACGCAAGCTTGTGTCCATGTACGCGAGACCCCCAGACAGTGGAGAATGCTCGCGTTGCATGCATAGTCTCGTGTACGCAAGCCTTGTGAGACTTGGAAAAACTTTAATTCTTTAAAGTTGCAAAAATCAGATTTTTATACCAAACTTCAAATGCTCATAACTTCCTCTACAAAATTTTATTTTCCTCAAACTTTATATAATTTTAAAGCTCTTGAAATCATCTTTAATTTAAAACAAAAATCACTCAATTCAAAATTCGAGGCTCAAGTTATGATCTGTCAAAGTTCATTAAAAACGAGTTTTACAAAACCATACAACATTCTCTAGTTTTCAAAACTTCCAAAACCAAACCAATCAAAACCTACTCAATTTCATCAAAAACACTACCACACACTACAATTTACCATTTCATTGCACTTCAATCATTTTCATACTTATTTTCCTCAATCTTTTCACCTTTTTTCACTATAATTCAACAAAACCACAAACTTTCAAATCAAGATATCAATATCAACAATTTTGCACAATTCAACCAATCATAAATGACATTCATCCTATCTCATCTTCAATCCTTACAATTATCATTATTCAACCCCAATATCAATACTCAATATCATTCATTAACAACAATATCATAATCTCATCAAAATCATCACATGCATCAAATCATCATACATCATCAATCCAACAATTATCAACAACCAATTCAATTATATCTTAAGGTCCACTAGTCTAAGTGTCACGAAACATTACATATTACATAGAGAAAACCAAAACCATACCTTGACCGATTCCCAATATGCATCAAAATACCAAATTGAGTCTGAACAAGCCTCAATCACCAACAATAAGCCAAAGCTCCGAATCAACTCCAACAATCACAATTTCAAGCTATGCACAAGTAATATTCCCAACATAAATCCTAGGATTCATCAAAAATCATAATTTTATGAGGGTTTAAGGCAATATTATCTTACCCACTGTAAATTGGGGTGAAACCCAAAAATTTTTCACTATTGGTTGGCACCTAAACAACCAAATCACAAAAAATCACTCAAAACCAAAATCTTAAATTCGAAATTCACAAGGGCTGAGAACTAGGCAGAGATTTTCAAAAATCTTACCATAATACCTCGTTATAATTGACGGGCTCGGCGAAAGCTTCACGTGGCCGCAAATGGGACGCGAATCGGAGCACTGTAACTCAAGATACAAGCAAATGAAGATGAAAGTGAATAGTATTTCTTCTCCTTTCTCTCTCTCAATTTCCAACTGCTAGGTTTAGTGTGTGTGTGTGAGTTATGAGCTAGTTTGGCTAACTAAAATTGTTTATATATGTGGGTTTGGGCCCAACTTGGGTCTGATCCAACCTGTTAGCGTTTTTGGCTCGTTTTGCTTAACTTTAGGCCAAACATTTAGAATTAGTGCCCGATTTTCAACTTTAAATATTTTTCTAAGTTTTTTTTTATAGTTTTTATTACTCTCGCGTGGTACCAAAACCGGACAGATTTAAGCCGATACTGCTGGCTACAGTACGCATTTTTACGCATATTTCAGCAGAAAAATACTTTTTTTTCGTTCGAAAAAATTTACTAAATTTAAATTTCACCTTTATATTTTTAAATTAATATTTCTATATTTTCGAACTTAGCTCGAGCGATTAAATTATTATTTTATTCTAATTAATCAATTTATTATTTTATTCTAAAATTCGGTTCTTACATAAAGCAAATCGTACGATCCAGTTAGCATGTTTGAAAAATGTTTGAACACAAATATTATGATCAAATTTTTTTTCAAAATTTCAATATTTTTATATATACAAATCTGACCTTCAGATTTGTGTTTTAGTGTTCAAACATTCTTTAAACATACTAATCACTTTCTACAACTTGCTTTACAATGAAAAAAATTTATTTCCATCCACAAATCTTAAGTTCAGTTTTTTTCTTGACCATCAAACCGTACTCTAAATTTTGTATTCCAAACAAATTTGTCTCCTTATGAATTTTAATTTAAAAAATAAATTTTGTCTCCATATCTATAAGAAGCACCCCTATTTTTCTATAACTAGGAATAACACATTCTGGATTTTCATAATTAAAAAATTTTGCCCTAATTCACCTTAATAATTTTTTATCCCACTATAAAGAATAAATCAAATTAAAAACTAACTATAACATAATTAAAGAATTATAAGTAATGAAAAGTTATAATAATCTAAAATAGTATTAAATAAAATAGTACTAAGAGTATACTATAAAGTACGAATTTTAATTTTTTTGCATAATTTTATAAAATCAATTATTATAAAGTTTATGTATTGTATTTTATTGTAATTCTCTTATAATATGAATGATTTATCATTGATCTTATTAGAAATGATAAATTAAATACAAAATTAGCTATAAATAATAATAGAATCCGATTGTCTGGTCAGTACAATTATTGATATATCGAATGAATTATAACACTATAAATTCAAGACCTCTCTAGTAAACATTCTATAATATAAGGTTGTATATATCTTCAATTGGGAGTACAATGTTTTAAGTGTGGTTTCAGTTTATTACGATTATTGTTATTATTTTTTTATAAAATGAATAATTAATTTTATTAGACAGAATAAATTAAACAAAAATTAGCCATAAATGATAATACTAAAAAATTATACCATACCAAAAAAGAATAATAAGAGTGCTACAAAAAAAATTATACAAAAACATACTAAAAAATACTAAAAAAGAAATATGTTTAAAAAAATTATATTATAATTTAATATCATATTTTCTTTTACTAATTATCGCTCTAAAAATATTTTAATTTTTTAATTAATATTATTCAAATAATATTCATTCTACAAACGTTCATTTTATATAAAATTGTTAAATATAAATTATATTGACACAAACTCACTTTTATTTAAAATTAACTCTATAAAATTAAATTTATAGATCTTAAACACTAAACTTTTAGTTTAGGATTTATGATTTACGATTTAGGATTTATGATTTATGATTTAAAATTTAATTTCACGTTCATTATCGTCACAACAAATCAATTCTATAAACTCATTAACCAAAATCAATTCTATGAACACATCATTGTTTACACATTATAGACACAACCAATTCATGTTGTAAGCCTACATTTATTACAAAATCAATAAATTCATTACAAAGTCCACCACATGTATACAGATTAGAAAGTTCAATTCCAACATGCCGATCCTCTCAATGCCACAAGGCCCAAAACACAAACAAGCTTTAAGTAAAAAAAAAAAGTAACGCATACCTTTTACCAGCACCTTGTCACGGTAAATTTTTAGGAGGTTAGATTTAACGGTGTTTGTATAATTTTCTGGAGTGTTTGAGAATACTTTAGATAGTTCTGGAATGTTCTAGAATGTCCTAGAAGTTTCTGGAAATTTCTGGAATACCCTAGAAGGTTCTAGAAGACTCTAGAAGATCATAAAATATTCTAGAAGAGTGTGGATTGATATAAAAGTATGAAGAGTTGTATGGAACAATCTAGAAGTATTTAGAAAGTAGTGGTAGGATAGATATTTATAAAGAAGGTTCTAGATGATTAATCTAGACCATTGATTAGATTTAATCCTAACCATCCATTGAGGAGGTGGATGGCTATAAATAGGAGGTAAGAGTTAGTGTGAGGGTGTGTGAATCATTTGTAACCACACTTGAGTACTAAAGTGTTCTTTCCACCAAGCTTCCTTTTTCTTGTGTTCTCTTGTGTTCTTAGCTTTCTTGCTAAGTATTTAGGGTTAGGCTGACTTGGTCTTAGCTCAAGAGGTTGAGTAAGTCTGAGTGCCGGCACGGTAGCGTTGGAGTGTGTCCAAGGCCGTGACAACTTGGTATCCGAGTAAGGTTCGAGAGGGAGCACAAGTGGTTTGTGGGTATGGCTTCTAATATCACCATGGAGCATGTTGAGTCTCAAAGGGGAAGGGATGCTATTCCTTCTCAATGGGGAGGCAAGAAGATCCATTCTTCAAGTGAGCCTAGAGGTAAGGACTCTAACTTCTTAGAAGAAAGAGTTTCTATGTTAGAAAATGTTCTATCCTCTATGGATGAGCGCTTCCAAAGGATAGAACATGATAAGGAGACCCTCGAGGCTCACGTGTTGGGAGAATTAGATGCTTTCAAAGAAAGCATGCTCCAAATCGAAGAGAAGCTTGAGAATTCCTTGAAGCTATTTGAGGAAGTTCGAGTTTGGTTTGAGGAGGCAAAATCTCGACCAACCATTATAAGGGAGATGACAAAGATTGATCTCCCAAAGCCAAAGGAGTTCAAGGGCGTGAAGGACGCTCGAGAGGTGGAGAACTTCCTATGGCAAATGGAAAGGTACTTTGAAGGCCAAGGGGTGGTCGAAGAAGCAATAAAGGTACGCACTGCAGCTCTCTATCTTTCTGATAATGCTACTTTGTGGTGGAGGAGAAAGAGCGTAGATATGGAGAAGGGTACTTGCAACATAACCACATGGGAAGATTTCAAAAGGGAGTTGAGAAGACAATTCTTCCCTGAGAATGTGGTTTATGAAGCAAGGAAGAAGTTGAGGGAGTTGAAGCACAAGAGTACGATTAGCGACTATGTAAAGGAGTTCACTACTCTCACACTTCAAATCCCCAACTTAGCATCAGAGGATGCATTGTTCTTCTTCATTGATTGACTCCAACCTTGGGCAAAGCAAGAACTACAAAGAAGGAATGTTAAGGATGTCGATGAGGCCATCGTGGTGGCCAAATCACTCACTGAGTATCATAGGGGAGACTCTAAACCCAAGTCTTCTTCCAAGCCTAGTTCTACTAAAAGTGGGGAAGACAAGGGGAAGAGTTTCTCAACCAAGAAGGAAGGAAAATACTCTTCAAAGAAAGAGTACGAGGAAAAGAAGAAGGCTTTCATACCTAAAGGAGGATGCTTCATGTGTAAGGGACCACACCAAATGAAGGACTGTCCCAAGTTAAGGACTCTGGCATCTATCGCTGAGGAACGAGAGGCCCAAACTCAAGTAACTGAGTGTGTTGGATCCATCCAACACATAAATGCTGTGAAGGGCAAAGAGGCAAGCACCGCAGAAAAGAAAGGCTTATGTATGTCAAAGCCTTTATCAATGAAAAACCTGTCATGGCTATGATCGACACTGGTGCTACACACAACTTCATCACGCCTGATGAAGCAAAGAGGCTTGGGTTGAAGATCATCGAAAAGAATGGTTGGTTCAAACCCGTGAACACCAAGGGTGAACCCGTTAAGGGAGTAGCAAAAGGGGTTGAGATGACTCTTGGTTCTTGGAAGGGTCTTGTAGATTTCTCAGTAGCACCCATGGATGATTTTAAAATAGTCATCGGGCTCGATTTGCAAAGAAAGGCAAATATAATACCTATGCTATACTACGACGTAGTATGCGTCATGGAGAAAGGGTCTCCATGCATGGTCCCTACAGTCTCTAAAGTTGGAGGGCCACCGATACTCTCTGCTATGCAACTCAAGAAAAGGGTTCAAGAAGGGAGAGATTACATATTTGGCTCTATTACAAGAGGAGTCAACATCTGAAAGAGAAGACATTCCTCCCAAAATCAAGGAAGTTCTTAAAGAAAATAAGGATGTGATGCCTCCCAAGTTGCCAAAACAACTACCACCTAAGAGGAAGGTGGACCACAAGATTGAATTGGAGTCAGGAGCAAAGCTGCCCGCCTCAACACCTTATCAGATGGCACCACCAGAACTTGAAGAGTTGAAGAAGCAACTCAAGGATTTGCTAGATGCTGGATTCATCCGTCCATCGAAGGTACCTTATGGCGCACCCGTCTTGTTCCAAAAGAAGCATGATGGTTCATTAAGACTATGCATCGACTATCGAGCACTGAACAAGATAACCATCAAGAACAAATACCCCATTCCTTTGATAGCTGATTTGTTTGATCAACTTGGTAGAGTCAAGTAGTTCTCAAAGCTAGATTTGAGGTCAGGATATCATCAAGTGAGAATTACTGATGGTGATGAGCCTAAGACCACGTGTGTCACGAGGTATGGATCGTATGAGTGGTTGGTAATGCCTTTTGGCTTGACCAATGCTCCTACGACCTTCTGCACCTTGATGAACGAGATCTTTCGACCTTACCTTGATCGGTTTGTAGTGGTCTACTTGGATGACATTGTTGTCTATAGCAATACTTTGGAGGAACATGTAGAACACTTACGAACCGTGTTCAAGATCTTGCGAGAGAATA